>NC_140166.1:183025164-183092023 GCF_963971535.1 Notolepis coatsorum | reverse complement strand
CTCCCCTGTCTCCTCTCTCCCCTGTCTCCTCTCTGTCTCCTCTCTGTCTCCTCTTCTTCTCCTCTCTGTCTCCTCTCTGTCTCCTCTTCTCTTTGTCCTCTCTGTCTCCCTCTGTCTCCTCTCTGTCTCCTCTTCTCTTTGTCCTCTCTGTCTCCTCTCTGTCTCCTCTTCTCTTTGTCCTCTCTGTCTCCTCTTCTCTTTGTCCTCTCGGTCTCCTACCTGTCTCCTCTCTGTCTCCTCTTCTCTTTGTCCTCTCTGTCTCCTCCCTGTCTCTTCTCTGTCTCCTACCTGTCTCCTCTCTGTCTCCTCTCTGTCTCCTCTTCTCTTTGTCCTCTCTGTCTCCTCTCCATCTCCCCCTGTCTCATCTCTGTCTCCTCTTCTCTTTGTCCTCTCTGTCTCCTCTCCATCTCCCCCTGTCTCATCTCTGTCTCCTCTCTGTCTCCTCTCTGTCTCTCTTCTCTTTGTCCTCTCTGTCTCCTCCCTGTCTATTCTCTGTCTCCTCTCGGTCTCCTCTCTGTCTCCTCTCGGTCTCCTCTCGGTCTCCTCTCTGTCTCCTCTCGGTCTCCTCTCGGTCTACTCTCCTTCTCCTCTCTGTCTCCTCTAAGTCTCCTCCCTGTCTCCTCTCTGTCTCTCTTCTCTTTGTCCTCTCTGTCTCCTCTCTTTCTCCTCCCTGTCTCCTCTCTGTCTCCTCTCTGTCTCCTCCCTGTCTCCTCTCTGTCTCCTCTCTGTCTCCTCTCTGTCTCCTCTCGGTCTCCTCTCGGTCTCCTCCCTGTCTCCTCCCTGTCTCCTCTCTGTCTCCTCTTCTCTGTCTCCTCTCCTTCTCCTCTTTGTCTCCTCTAAGTCTCCTCCTGTCTCCTCTCTGTCTCCTCTTCTCTTTGTCCTCTCTGTCTCCTCCCTGTCTCTTCTCTGTCTCCTACCTGTCTCCTCTCTGTCTCCTCTCTGTCTCCTCTTCTCTTTGTCCTCTCTGTCTCCTCTCCATCTCCCCCTGTCTCATCTCTGTCTCCTCTCTGTCTCCTCTCTGTCTCCTCTTCTCTTTGTCCTCTCTGTCTCCTCCCTGTCTATTCTCTGTCTCCTCTCGGTCTCCTCTCTGTCTCCTCTCGGTCTCCTCTCGGTCTCCTCTCTGTCTCCTCTTCTCTTTGTCCTCTCTGTCTCCTCTCTTTCTCCTCCCTGTCTCCTCTCTGTCTCCTCTCTGTCTCCTCCCTGTCTCCTCTCTGTCTCCTCTCTGTCTCCTCTCGGTCTCCTCTCGGTCTCCTCCCTGTCTCCTATCTGTCTCCTCCCTGTCTCCTCTCTGTCTCCTCTTCTCTGTCTCCTCTCCTTCTCCTCTTTGTCTCCTCTAAGTCTCCTCCCTGTCTCCTCTCTGTCTCCTCTTCTCTTTGTCCTCTCTGTCTCTTCTCTGTCTCCTCTCTGTCTCCTCCTCTCTTTGTCCTCTCTGTCTCCTCTCTGTCTCCTCTCTGTCTCCTCTCGGCCTCCTCCCTGTCTCCTCCCTGTCTCCTCTTTGTCTCCTCTTCTCTGTCTCCTTTCTGTCTTCTCTCTGTCTCCCTCCTCTTTGTCTCCTCTCTGTCTCCTCTTCTCTTTGTCCTCTCTGTCTCCTCCCTGTCTCCTCTCTGTCTCCTCTTCTCTGTCTCTTCTCTGTCTCCTCTCTGTCTACTCTCTGTCTCCTCTTCTCTGTCTCCTCTCTGTCTCCTTTCTGTCTCCTCTCTGTATCCTCTTCTCTTTGTCCTCTCTGTCTCCTTTCTGTCTCCTCTCTGTCTCCTCTAAGTCTCCTCTTTGTCTCCTCTCTGTCTCCTCTTCTCTTTGTCCGCTCTGTCTCCTCTAAGTCTCCTCTCTGTCTCCTCCCGGTCTCCTCTCGGTCTCCTCCCTGTCTCCTATCTGTCTCCTCTTCTCTGTCTCCTCTCTGTCTCTTTTCTGCCTCCTCTCTGTATCCTCTTCTCTTTGTCCTCTCTGTCTCCTTTCTGTCTCCTCTCTGTCTCCTCTGTCTCCTCTCTGTCTCCTCTAAGTCTCCTCTTTGTCTCCTCTCTGTCTCCTCTTCTCTTTGTCCGCTCTGTCTCCTCTAAGTCTCCTCTCTGTCTCCTCTCGGTCTCCTCTCGGTCTCCTCCCTGTCTCCTCTCTGTCTCCTTCTCCTCCCCGGTAGCAGAATCTCTTTGCTTTGATCATCTCCAGTACAGAGACAGTACACAATAACTCATCTCCACACAGAGACGGAGAACATAATGAGCTGAGATCAAGGTTGAGGTTGAGGTTTTAAAACCGTATGTCTCCAAAAAGACACGTTTTCAGGAATGGACATTGATAAAGCTGCTGTGACATCATTTAGTTATTTTTCTCCAATGGTCCACAGTGCTGCAGAGCGTTGCACAAAGCATTATACAGAGTGTTGCACAGAGCATGGCACAGAGTGTTGCACAGAGCGTTGCACAGAGCGTTGCACAGAGCGTTGTACAGAGCATTATACAGAGTGTTCCACAGAGCGTTGTACAGAGTGTTGCACAGAGCATTATACAGAGCGTTGTACAGAGCGTTGTACAGAGTGTTGTACAGAGTGTTGTACAGAGCGTTGCACAGAGCGTTGCACAGAGTGTTGTACAGAGCGTTGTACAGAGTGTTGCACAGAGCGTTGCACAGAGCGTTGCACAGAGCGTTGTACAGAGCGTTGCACAGAGCGTTGTACAGAGTGTTGTACAGAGTGTTGCACAGAGCGTTGTACAGAGTGCTGCACAGAGCGTTGCACAGAGCGTTGCACAGAGCGTTGCACAGAGCGTTGTACAGAGTGTTGCACAGAGCGTTGTACAGAGTGCTGCACAGAGCGTTGCACAGAGCGTTGCACAGAGCGTTGCACAGAGCGTTGTACAGAGTGTTGCACAGAGCGTTGCACAGAGCGTTGCACAGAGCGTTGTACAGAGCGTTGTACAGATAATTATACAGAGCGTTGTACAGAGCGTTGTACAGAGCGTTGCACAGAGCGTTGCACAGAGCGTTGCACAGAGCGTTGTACAGAGCGTTGTACAGAACGTTGTACAGAGCGTTGTACAGAGCGTTGTACAGAACGTTGTACAGAGCGTTGCACAGAGCATTGCACAGAACGTTGTACAGAGCGTTGCACAGAGCGTTGCACAGAGCATTGTACAGAGCATTGCACATTGCACAGTAGTTAGGTTGTGAGGGCTGGTCCAGTACTGCGCGCTTCTCAGTGCCAATTACCATCACGCACCTGAGAGGAGTTTCCAATCAGCTCGGCGGGAGCACTCTTATACTGGGTTTGCTGATAATTTCTGTGTCGGGTCGTTTTGTCACCACGTACTCTACTGCTGTTCCCTCTCGTGTTCCTCCAGTGCGCCCTTGGAGGTTGTTGCTGTGTTCTCTCTCTGCCTCCGTGGACCCGTGCCTCGTTTTCCCACTTCGACCTTGCTTCTGGTGAGTCTTTTGGAAGACTATTTTTCTATGAATTGATATCCTCGTTTTTGCCCTGGACTCACTGCCTTCGTCTGTTTTTTGTGTGTTTCCTCAAACACTGAAGATTTGTTGATTGTTTTGTTACTGGACTCTGCCTGTGTGTTTCCTCAAACACTGAAGAATTGTTGATTGTTTTGTTACTGGACTCTGCCTGTGTGTTTCCTCAAAACACTGAAGAATTGTTGATTGTTTTGTTACTGGACTCTGCCTGTGTGTTTCCTCAAACACTGAAGAATTGTTGATTGTTTTGTTACTGGACTCTGCCTGTTATTGTCTACGTTTTGGAACTAATGACATTCTTCGCTTCTGTTTTCCCCGCGAGTGGGATAGCATAAAGCTGCAGAGCCGCAGAGTCAACTCTGCTAAGGGCAGTGCTGCAGAGCCGCAGAGCACAACTTGGCTAAAGGACATTCCCCTCAAGAGGATTAACATTGTGGTTGCACATTTCTGTTTTGTGAAAAAAAATACGCCCTTCGGTTTTGGCTAACTCAGAACTACCTGTCTGTGTCGTGCTGTTGGGGTTGTTTACAAACCATAACATAGGTTGCCTAGATGAAACATAACCGAGGCGATTTCCCTTCTCAACCAACCCATTGATAACAATCAACCCATATAATAGCCGTGTTTATGTTTGTTTTTGCTTGTGTTCTTGTATATAGTGTAATATAGTTATATTTAGTTAGTTTGTTAGGGTAGTTTGTTAGTTTAGGTTCGTTTTAACGTTAGTTTAGATTCGTTTTAACGTTAGCTAACGTACAGTAAGTTAACGTTAGCTAAGTTAGTAGCAAGACACTTAGACACTTACCTCTTAACACTTAACTTAACCTCTAATTGCTCCCGATGAGCAGGTTGGCACCTTGCATGGTTGCCTCCATGGTCTGTGTGAATGTGTGAGTTAATGGGTGAATGTGAGGCACGTTGTAAAGCGCTTTGGAATAGGATATAAATGCAGTCCATTTACCATTTACAATGTTGTATTTGTGTTTGTGTATTTATTCTGATCTATTAAAGATAATACACAGAGAGCTTTTAATTTGTGTTTCTTTATTCAGCCATATTGGATCACAGTGAATCTCGCGCATCACATGTGGCAGTTACATATGTATCTCATTCATGTTATTCGCTAATGTTAGTTGAATGCTGGCATACTGGTGTACCTGAATCAGGCCAAACAAAACAAAGAACTATCAAGACGATTAGTTTGCTATGACACATCTGTGACAAGCGTCCACTTCATGTCCCCCATAGGCCTACATTTATTTTTATAATTCTAATAGAAATATGATAATCATCACCAAATCTGGATTTGTGTCAGTGTAAAACAACTGTGAAGGGAAGAAACACAAAACAAACAAAAAATCTGATGTTGTCTTTGCTCCTGTGTGCTATACTCCTGAGCAGACCCCTCAAGCTTGCCTAACGCTCAATGCAGGATAAACACTCCGACAAGTGTGTGTGTGTGTGTGTGTGTGTGTGTGTGTGTGTGTGTGTGTGTGTGTGTGTGTGTGTGTGTGTGTGTGTGTGTGTGTGTGTGTGTGTGTGTGTGTGTGTGTGTGTGTGTGTGTCATCTGGGTGATAAAAAGGAGTAGCTGTCATACAGACAATAAGATCACAGCAGGAGTATGCCATCAGACTATGACACATGTCAGTGTGACGGCTTACAGCATTCAGCTCAGATAGCTGTATGTCTCTGCTATCTGGCACACTAGAGCACTCAGAGAGAGAGAGATACAGAGTCAGAGAGAGATGGAGAGAGAGAGAGAGAGAGAGAGAGAGAGAGAGAGAGAGAGAGAGAGAGAGAGAGAGAGAGAGAGAGAGAGAGAGAGAGAGAGAGAGAGAGAGAGAGAGAGAGAGAGAGAGAGAGGTGGAAAGTTAGTGACTCCACTATGCATTTTTGTCATGTTTCCTAACCATCTTCCTCCTCTTGCTCACAGCTTCTCATCCATCCATCCATCCATCCATCCATCCATCCATCCATCCATCCATCCATCCATCCATCCATCCATCCATCCATCCATCCATCCATCCATCCATCCATCCATCCATCCATCCATCTATCCATCCATCCATCCATACACCCGTACATCTATCCATCCATCCATCCATCCATCCATCCATCCATCCATCCATCCATCCATCCATCCATCCATCCATCCATCCATCCATCCATCCATCCATCCATCCATCTATCCATCCATCCATCCATCCATACACCCATACATCTATCCATCCATCCATACATCCATCCATACATCTCTCCATCCATTTTCATAGTGTTTCCTATGAATTGGTGAGTTCTCTCTAACCATAACCTCTAACCCCTAATCCTAACCCCAATCTTAAAGGTCAACCTTCACGTTGTATTTTTGTTCAATAAACAATGTGGACTAGGCCAACAGTGACTTTCATGAAGAATGGGAAAAAAAGTATTGAAATTGACCCAGTTTTAGCGTTTTTATCAAACATTTTGTCTGCCCAACACAATCACCACGCAAGTGCATATTTTAATCAATGGTTCATAACGTGCGTGTGTAATCGAAATGATCGTCAAAACAGGTGCAGGGCACCAGGGGGCTCACCAGGGGGCGCTGAGAGTCACACACAGCTAGTGGCAGGCACTGATATATGCTTGCTACTACTAGCCGAATGAAAATGTATCTGTTTCACCTAACACTATTGCTCCGTGATTATAGCCACCCATCTCTAAAGCCACCACCCATCTCTAAAGCCACAACCATGTTACCATATTTGTAATAATGTAAATCATTGTGTCGTTGTACACATATTGTGTTTATAACGTTAGTAGCTAACATAGCTTAGCTTGGTAGCTATTGTGCTAACAAAATATCCCGACATCCGGCTCACTGGCCGGCATGAACGGCCGACCCAAAATGGTTCTCTCCTCTCTGTACACCCCGTCCCCACGGGTACCCTGCCGGGGGGCCATGGACGCGACAACGGCGACAATGGTGGCAGCCTGTAGGGTGCTCGAGCCCGTAAAGGCTAGTGGTTCACGATAGCTATGAGCTAACAACGGCCGCCGCTGTTGTCGCGTCCACAAGCTCCTCCGCAGGACACCCGCGAGGACGGGGGCACACAAAGAGGAGAGAACCATAGGCTAACGTCAGTGTAGTGGTCCCGACTGTAGGCAGCAGGGACGGCGGAGCTATATAGGCTAACTGTGATGCACCTAGTGGGCCACCATTGAACTAGTACTATGACCCGGACGGGCAAGGCATTTCCTGAAGTGACGTCACGGCCGTGCTAGCTTTTAGATTCGGCTCATTAATATGCACCTGTAGTGACGTCGGCGTTTGATAAGCTTTTTTGATTCGCGCGTGCATGTTATTCGTGCGTGGACCTTTTTAACTCTTTCAGAGTGGCATTTCCGGTGTCAAATGGAAAAAAATAAATAATGAAATTATATACCAATGATGTAAACTACCCATAATTGATCAGTAGGGTTTAACCTGGAGGTTGGGCTTTAAACATCAGAGACCCATGAGGGCAACATTACCATCTTTCAGAGACTGTAACAAGCTAAGTTTGAAATGGGGCATATTCTAGTCGTTTTCAAGTTTAAATTTGATTTTATTAGTATTTTTTTTAATTGTCACATATAAAGTACATGTACATTACAGTGAAATGCTGGTTCTGTATGAGCCCCTGAGAATGTGCTTCATACAGTAAAAAAAAGTAAAAGAGGAATAAAAAAAAGTAAAAGAGGAATAAAGTCCCAACACTATACAAATATACAATATACAATATACAAACTAAAGTGCAACCTAAATTCAATGAGAGTACAATGAAGTAAAAATGCAGACAATGAGGTACAACATTTTTCTATTTTCCTTTTTCTTTATTCAAAATGCAAAAATGAGGTATGGATGTAGTGCAAATCTCTTTTAATAAATAGATAAAATATGGTACATACTTCAAACATATAAGTGTTTAAAGTTTTCAACCAGTTAATATAGGTCTTTATGGTGCCCTAAACATGGAGTTTTTTTCCCAGAAAGACCACTCAGATGTTGCATTCTAGCAGCCTATGCTGTATCATAGTAAACTATACAGACAAATCCACAAATCACGGTCAACCCAGATTCGGCTCAAACAAGGGACTAAACACGTTTCGCAATTATGCCACAATAATGTGGAACGCCCTACCCACAGCCGTAAAGGAATGTGAATCCCTACCCTCCTTCAAAACCGCTCTCAAAGAGAACCTATGGGTGGCTGCAATTAGAAACTGGCCCCTGTAAATGTCAAAATCCCCCCCCCCCACTCTCCCACCCTACCCAACCCCCTCTAATGTATACAGTTTTTTTTATGATGTTCTCTCTTTCTTACATAGTACCGTATATTTGTCTTTTATGTCATAGATGTCTTGATGAATTGAAAATGGAGGACCCTTATGTAAACAAAACAAGTATTTTCTGGTCTTCATCCTCTTAGCAGTTGTTTGTATTGAGCTGTACTGTATTGTACCCATTCTGCTATCTGTTAATACAGTTTTCAATCAATCACAACCTCAGGAATCTGGCTTGTGTTGAGTCCCTTGGGCTCTCACCTCAAGATGTCTGAATGAATGTGGATATCCACAAGTCTCCCCTTTACAGTCAAGCCCACTTCATGCTAATCCCATGCAGTTTTGGATAAAGACAATGTATATATTGTGACGAGCCTGGTGGTGTTCAGACTCGTCACGGTTCAAAAACAAATAAATTCAACTGTCCACACATGTGCAATTTCAATCAATAAAGAATATTTATTGAATGGGGCAGAATCTAGAGAGAGATGTGCCCATTCAGAGGATGCATGGCTTTCCTAGATATTATTGTTAACAGAATTCGGCTATAGGGCGACAATAATGTGGTCAAGAGTGTGACGACCCCCACTCTACCTGCTAAATGGAGAGTCTGACTCACCAGGAAGCATGGTGGAGTGGGTGGCTCGTTAACTGTATGAGACTCACCTGTGCAGAGCAGAGCTGCCTGCACCTCAATATACTGTATGTGTCTCATTCTAATTCCCTCTCTGTCTGCTTTCTCCACTCCCAGGCACAGGTTGTACCAACACCCAAGCTGCATCCTTTGACTTTGATACTTACACCAAACACACACCACAGCATACTTACTCACTCATCCACACACTGCACTCACCACTGATTCTAATACAAAACATTCCATTGTTCATGTGCTTATGCTTTTGTTTGTTTAGATTAGGATTTAGATTTTTGTTAAATTGTTATCACGTGTGGACTCCCTATTTGTCATAAATTACCTGTTTGTGACAAATTGGGGGCTCAGTCCGTTTGTAGGGCCTTTTTGTAGGAGTTGGTGCATTTGTTTGTATTTGGCCTAGTGTGGTTGAATTTTGGTTGGATTCATACTAGCATTTGGTATTTGTAGTTTGATTAGCATTTGGTATTGTGTATTTGGCTGGCATTTGTATTTAGGTTCCTATGGGGACAATTTGTTTGGGCTCTGTCTTGAGTACAGGAGGGCTATTTTAAAAGGTAATTGGGCTGCTTAATTTGGCTAGTGTCTGTGACCTGTAGGTTTGCAGCTAGTATTTGTAGCCTGTTGGCTAGTGTTTGTTTGTAGCCTAATTATTTGTATGCCAGTGTTGGGGAGTTAGCACGTGATTTGTTCTTGGGGGTGTTGGTTGTGTGGGATTTGGGAGAGAGTAGCAGTTTGTTTGTGCAGATTTCTTGTAGTAGAGATTTGTTATTTTGTTTTATTGTTTTGTTTGTTTGTTTGTTTGTTATTGCTTGTGTTGTGGCTTTGGGGTTTGATGCCTTAAATAATACAGTCTGTGTGTTTTGGGAACCAAAAATCCCCAGGTAGGCGAAGAGGGCAGGTTTCCAATAGGGGACTTGTCTTGGTATTTTCTTTTTTAGGCGGCCGCAAAAACGTAGGCAGAGACAGGCACTGGCATAGGCGCTTTTGTCCTCTCGGGAGCACGTCTCTGGCTCAGAGTGGCTGTATAACAGGTACTTTTTCTGCCCAGAGAGTTCTAGTGCATAGATACCCCCTACAAGTAGTGGCACGAAGATTGAGGTTTTGAGGTAGTTAGTTAGTTAGTTAGGACCTGTAGTTAGTCAGGGTGGGGAGGTTCATTGGATCAGACTGTCTTATTATTGGTGTTCACGCTTCATGGTCCCGACATAAGTTTGGTTTGTTTGTAGCCACTGGTACATTATGACCTTTGTTGTGGAGGACTTTGAGCAGTCACCATCAGTGGAACTGATTGATCAGTGTACTAAGGAGCAGTTGTTAGCGATTGCTGAGAAGTATGATATTGAGATACCTGTTAGACTGTCAAAGGTGGCAGTCAAGGCCACTTTAAAGGCAGAGTTGGTGGAGAAAGGTGTTCTCAAGCCAGCTGGGGTACCACTTCTCAGTTTTGAGCAGCAGAAGGAACTTCTGTTACTGCAGCAGCATCAAGAGTTGGCTTTGGAAGAACTTAAGCAGAATAGTAAGCGTCAAGAGTTTGCTTTGGAGGAACTTAAGCAAAAGACTGAGCTTGCCAAAGTAGAGGTGCAGAATAGAAAGCTAGATTTGGTCGGAGCGGGAAAGTGGCTCAGTTCTGATGTTACTGATGGTGCTGGGGATCCGTCTCAGGGGTGTAAATTTGACATTTTACGTGAACTGCGTTTGCTTCCTCCGTTTAATGAAAAGGACCCTGATGTTTTTTTTTCATTGTTTGAGCGTTTGGCAGATGCAAGGCACTGGAGTAGTGAGGATAGTTGTATGATGTTACAGTGTGTTCTCACTGGTAGAGCCCAGGAAGCGTACTCTGCATTGAGTCCCACGGACTGTAAGGTTTATGTGCGGGTGAAATCGGCAGTGCTTAAGGTGTACGAACTTGTACCTGAGGCGTACAGACAGCGCTTCCGTACGTGGAAGAAGAGGGACAAACAGTCTCATCTTGAATTTTCACGGGATTTAAGTACCCAGTTTACCCGTTGGTGTGTAGCGTCTGGTGTCGATACCTTTGAACAACTCTCTGATCTGCTGGTATTAGAACAGTTTAAAAACTCTGTTCCTGTAAATGTGGCAACTTACATTACACAGCAGGGTGCGGTGACGCCGGGGGAGGCTGCAGCATTGGCAGATGAGTATGTGTTGATTCACAAGGGTAACTTCGGTGGTTTAGCTATAGAAAAGGCTCATAGCAGAGAGACTTTTTCTCCTCGTCCAAAGTTTGGATCAGAGAGGAGGGGTGATTCTGACACACGGTATAGACAGCCACCTGTATCTGACACACGGTATAGACAGCCACCGGCGTCTGTCAAAACATGCAACTACTGTAAACGTTCTGGACATTGGAAGGATGAGTGCCCACTTCTTGGCTTGAGGGGTGGGTTTAAGGCACAAGTAAAACCTGCTCTGCTGGCCAATTCCCTTACCCATGGGATGGTGTCACCATCGGTACCGTCTGCTAAGACCGTAGGACAGACGTGCCTGGAAGAGTATGGTGCGTTTCTTTCTGATGGTTTTGTGTCTTTACAGGGCAGTGACGTTAGGGTGCCGGTCAGGATACTGCGGGACACTGGCTCAATCGATTCGTTTGTGCGTGAGTCGGTGTTGCCTTTTTCAATTGATTCTGACACAGGGGATGTTATCTTGATTCGAGAGATGGGGATGTCTGTGTTCCCTGTTCCTGTGCATAACATTTCTCTTGTTTCAGGTTTGGGGAATGGTGATGTGCAGATAGGTGTGCGTGCTGAGTTGCCTGTTGATGGAGTGGACATCATTTTGGGTAACAATCTGGCCGGGGTACGAGTGTGGGCCGATGGGCCTCTCCCTAATGTAGTCCCCCGAAAGTCACCTAGTCCAACTTTGTTAGACACTTCATCTGATGTCATTGTGTATCCAGCCTGTGCTGTTACACGTGCCATAACAGCGGCGGGTGACACACGACGACAGGTGACAGGTGTTGAATTGGTTCATGTGGGTTTGATTCTGCCTGAGCAACTCCAGTCCATGTCGAAGGCTGATTTGGTTGCAGAACAGGTTAATGATCCAGCTTTGCGAGAACTGTTTGAGAAGGCCGTGCCGTTTGAAGACATAGGTAGCTCGGCGCAGGGATACTGTCTTCATGACGGTTTATTGTTTCGGAAGTGGATACCGCATGGGGATGCTTTCGTGGGTGACCCCATTTTTCAGTTTGTGGTACCATGCAAATTTCGTCCATTGGTGTTGCAGACCTGTCATGACAATGTGGCAGGGCATCAGGGAGTGAGGAAAACGTATGACCGTGCGCTGAGACACTGTTTTTGGCCCCATTTAAAATGTGATATATCCGCATATATCAAAACGTGTCACACGTGTCAGTTAACTGGGAAACCGAGTCAGACCATCACACCGGCCCCGCTCTCTCCTATTCCTGCTGTTGATCAGCCATTTGAACATTTGATTATTGACTGTGTTGGGCCATTACCGCGTTCCAAACAGGGACATTTGTATTTGCTTACGGTAATGTGTCAGGTGACCAGATACCCGGCAGCGTTTCCGCTTAGGTCAATAACGACAAAGTCTGTTGTTAAGGCGCTGACGCAGTTCATTTCTGTGTTCGGGGTACCCAGGGTCATTCAGAGTGATCAAGGTTCCAATTTCACATGTTTGGAGCAGTTCTCCGGCAACTGCACATCAAGCACAACAAGGCGTCAGCGTATCATGCCCAGTCTCAGGGAGCGTTAGAGCGTTTTCATCAAACGTTGAAGTCGTTGCTGCGCTCCTATTGTGTGGAGTTAGGGGGTGACTGGGAGGAGGGGCTGCCCTGGCTTCTATTGGCCTCCAGGGAGGTAGTCCAGGAGAGCACGGGGTTTAGCCCTAATGACCTGGTTTTTGATCACAAAGTCCGTGGTCCCATGGCTGTGTTGAAAGACAGCTGGGACATGACAGAACCCCCTCGGAAATTGGTTGATTATGTCAATGGTTTCAGACGCAGGTTGTTTTTGTCTGTTGAGTGTGCGAAGGAGAAGTTGGGGAGGTCTCAGGGTAAAATGAAATCCCTTTATGATCGTCGCACTGAGCTTAGGCAGTTTAAGGCTGGCGATCAAGTTTTGCTTTTACAGCCGGTAGTAACGTCTCCCTTTCAGGCAAAGTTCACGGGCCCTTACACTGTTGTGCGGCGGGTGTCTTACCTGAATTATGTTATTGCCAAAGGCAGGAGGGCAAATAGGGTGTGTCATGTGAACCTTTTAAAACCCTACTACTCTGGCCATGCTGAAGGGGGGGTGAATGATGGGGAGAATAATGGGGAGACTGAGAAGGTTTCTCTTTGTACCACTACAGTGGACAGGTCCACCTCTCCAGTAGCCGGCCCTGAGGAAGGAGTAAAACCGGATGTGGTGTTGCAGGGGCGGTTGAAAAATTCAGAGTCATTGGGGAGGTTGGATGTGATTTTGGCAGATTTGGATGACTCGAAGCGTGTTGAGTTAACAGCTCTGATTAACCGTTTTCCTGCTTTATTTTCAGATGTACCCTCACGCACACATCTAATTGAACATGATGTGGATGTGGGAGAGGCAGCCCCAATAAAGCAGCGCTTCTATCGTGTCTCACCCGAGAAACGCAAGCATTTGGACAATGAGGTTCAGTATATGTTGGACAACCAAATTGCCGAATCATGTTCGTCAAGTTGGGCGTCGCCTTGCCTGTTGGTCGGTAAACCCGACGGAAGCTATAGACCATGTACTGACTTTCATAAAGTGAATAACATTACCAAACCAGATGTGTTTCCTCTTCCCCGCATGGAAGACTGTGTAGATCAGGTGGGATCGGCTACTTACGTGAGTAAGTTTGACCTTTTAAAAGGTTATTGGCAAGTCCCAGGAGGTTTGCGCTTTTATCACTCCCTCTGGGTTGTACAAATATTTAGTCATGCCGTTTGGTCTTCGAAATGCCCCCGCTACTTTCCAGCGCCTTATGAACAAAGTAGTGGCTGGTCTGGATGGGTGTGCCGTCTACCTGGATGATGTGGTGATCTACAGCGACACATGGTCTGAACACCTTCAGCGTATCCGGGCACTGTTAAAAAAATTGGTCTGGGCACGGTTGACTATTAACTTGGCCAAATGTGAATTTGCAAGAGCCACTGTCACCTATTTAGGGAAGGTGGTCGGTCAGGGCAGCGTACGCATGGTTCAGGATAAAGTTGTGGCTATTGTAAATTATCCCCCTCCAGCGACAAAAAAGGATTTGATGCGTTTTCTGGGTTTAGTGGGCTATTATCGGAGTTTTTGTCGCAACTTCTCATCCGTAGTAGAGCCGTTGACTAACTTGTTGAGGAAGGACTCCAAGTATGTCTGGTCAGGCAGATGCCAAGTGGCATTTGAAAATGTGAAGGCCCTATTGTGCTCTGAACCTGTGTTAACTGCTCCACGTTTAAATGACTCCTTTTCATTACAGGTGGATGCCTCCAACGTGGGGGCAGGGGCAGTTCTCCTGCAGGCGGATGTGCATGGGGTGGATAAATCGGTGGCCTTCTTCTCGAGGAAATTTAACACCTACCAACTTAACTACTCAGTTATCGAGAAGGAGGCGTTATCACTGATTTGGGCACTCCAACATTTTGACGTGTATCTGGGGTCAGGGGTGACTCCCCTGGTGGCGTACACGGATCATAATCCTTTGACCTTTTTAAAGTCCCTCCAAAATCCCAACCAGAGGTTGATGAGGTGGGCTTTGTTTTTACAGCCCTATTCTTTGGACATTCGTCACATTAAAGGGTCTCAGAATGTGATTGCGGACGCATTGTCCCGCATACCCTAAGTTGGTCCCATGAGGATACCTTGTTTTGCCTCTCTCTATCTGTTCCCCAATCCCTACTGTCTCCTGCTCTCTTAAATAGCGTCTTAGGGCCCTATGTTGCTGAGAGCGGAGGCAGGATGGTGAGGGGAATGGGTGAAGGGTAAAACAATGTTTATTTTTTATTTGAATATACGGGACAAAATATTGTGTTAAGTTTATGTATGGATTTAGTTTAGTTAGTCACTTGTATATAAAAATGTGATTTGTTAATAGGGAAGAACCCTTTTCTTTAGGGGGAGGGTGTGACGACCCCCACTCTACCTGCTAAATGGAGAGTCTGACTCACCAGGAAGCATGGTGGAGTGGGTGGCTCGTTAACTGTATGAGACTCACCTGTGCAGAGCAGAGCTGCCTGCACCTCAATATATGTGTCTCATTCTAATTCCCTCTCTGTCTGCTTTCTCCACTCCCAGGCACAGGTTGTACCAACACCCAAGCTGCATCCTTTGACTTTGATACTTACACCAAACACACACCACAGCATACTTACTCACTCATCCACACACTGCACTCACCACTGATTCTAATACAAAACATTCCATGTTCATGTGCTTATGCTTTTGTTTGTTTAGATTAGGATTTAGATTTAGGTTTAAATAAATCATTTTTGTTAAATTGTTATCACGTGTGGACTCCCTATTTGTCATAAATTACCTGTTTCTATCTTGAGCCCTTAATCTGTGTGGTTTATTATTCACATGGCAGAGCAGTTACACTACAGGTCTTCTCTCACTGAGAGACTGGGGGAAAGAGAAAGAATGGGAGGAGACATCTGTATTTATACTCGCCACATGGTGGTGTACCTGAGTGGCTCCGCCTAGAGCGCCCTCTAGTGGAAACAGTTATATATGCAGTTAGACAGTTACTGGTGGAAACAGTTATATATGCAGTTAGACAGTTACTAACAATCCTACACAGAACCTCTGATCTCAACACTCCCACTTAGGTTTGTATTAGCATACTGGATAACTTCTTTGAAAAACATTTTACAAAGGAAATTATATAATCCAAAACATTAACAGGGGGTGTGGAACAGGTTGGAACAGATTTCCTCGTAGTGTCTGCTACCCTGTCGTCCGTTGGACAGTAAACCAGTGTCATCCTTTCTTCCCTGATGACAGATCTGATGAGATGATATTTTCTATATTGACAGGTTTACATCTATGTTGACACACTGGGTTCCTAGCAATCACAATGGTTCCCTGGTTGCCCTCATAAACAAGTGTCCATCATTTTTAACTGATGTTGACAAAATGCCCCTCATCTTCAAAAACCACCTTGTCTGGTATAGAGAGTACATTCCAATTACCTATTACATCTTAAACAATATACTCATAATTTTATCTCCATCACTCCTAACAGTTGTTCTGGATAAACACACTCATGTGTGCGGCCATTTTGTTTCCTTAAGTGCCCCATTAAAAGCTGCTTCCTGCTTAAAGACAGCACTTGTGTACTGAGTGTGATCTCAGAGCCCTGTCACTGCTTAAAAGCAGAACCTCAGCCTCTCCTGGAATCACTCTGTACTACATTCTGTTGTGGAAGGACAGCTCATTCACTGAGAGACTTACACTGCATCAGGGTAAGACATTTTAAGTCATTTAGTAATATCTTTAAACTGAGACTTGATTGCTGACTTGACCAGCTGACTTGATTAAGACATTTTAAGTAATTTAGTAATATCTTTAAACTGAGACTTGATTGCTGACTTGACCAGCTGACTTGATTAAGGGGCGTGTTTAAAGCGGCCATTTTGTTTCCTTAAGTGACCCATTAAAAGCTGCTTCCTGCTTAAAGACAGCACTTGTGTACTGAGTGTGATCTCAGAGCCCTGTCACTGCTTAAAAGCAGAACCTCAGCCTCTCCTGGAATCACTCTGTACTACATTCTGTTGTGGAAGGACAGCTCATTCACTGAGAGACTTACACTGCATCAGGGTAAGACATTTTAAGTAATTTAGTAATATCTTTAAACTGAGACTTGATTGCTGACTTGACCAGCTGACTTGATTAAGGGGCGTGTTTAAAGCGGCCATTTTGTTTCCTTAAGTGCCCCATTAAAAGCTGCTTCCTGCTTAAAGACAGCACTTGTGTACTGAGTGTGATCTCAGAGCCCTGTCACTGCTTAAAAGCAGAACCTCAGCCTCTCCTGGAATCACTCTGTACTACATTCTGTTGTGGAAGGACAGCTCATTCACTGAGAGACTTACACTGCATCAGGGTAAGACATTTTAAGTCATTTAGTAATATCTTTAAACTGAGACTTGATTGCTGACTTGACCAGCTGACTTGATTAAGACATTTTAAGTAATTTAGTAATATCTTTAAACTGAGACTTGATTGCTGACTTGACCAGCTGACTTGATTAAGGGGCGTGTTTAAAGCGGCCATTTTGTTTCCTTAAGTGACCCATTAAGGGCCAGGTGTTAGAAAGCACTAATTAGTGATAGGGATTTAAAGGCCTGCTGGCTTAGCGTCAGCGAAGCGTCGAGAAACGAAGAGGGACAAAGAGGAGTTTTCCTGGAGTTCTCTGCAGAGGGATCCAGGGATCCACCCAGTGCTAAGTACATCATAATCCTATATTACACTCCACTCTGAAAAATCTCCCTTTCCCTCCCACTCTGCTATTTCTCTACTTCCTCCCTGCCACTCTTGACACCACAATGTGTCTCATATCCACAATCTGCTCCCCCAGAACAGACTCAACCCACCCACGGCAGTTTGCTAGCAACCCGGCTAATCTATCCTACCCTCCTACAGCCACTAATACACCTGTCACAGTACAGGGAGGCCTATGGAATTGTCAATCAGCAGTCAAGAAAGCTGACTTCATTACTGCCTACGCCCATAGTCAAAATCTGCAGCTCCTGGCTCTAACTGAGACCTGGATAACCCCCAATAACTCATCAACACCTGCAGCATTATCTACAAACTATAACTTCACTCACACACCTCGACCTTCCAGGCGGGGTGGAGGCACTGGCCTCATGACATCTCCTTCATGGACTACAAACGTAACACCCCTCCCAGCACTGTCACTCTCCTCTTTTGAATATCATGCAGTATCTGTCTCTAATCCTTTCAATCTCACCATTGTTACACTCTACCGCCCTCCAGGTCCGCTCGATCACTTCACAGATGAGCTGGACATGCTTCTAAGCTCCTTACCGGAAGATGGTACCCCTCTCCTTCTATTGGGCGACTTCAACCTGCCTGACTCATCTCAGTCAGTCATAGTAGTCTCCCTCCTACAATCATTTGACCTGACTCCCACTGCCATGCCTCCCACACACAAAGCAGGCAACTCCTTGGATCTCATATTTTCACGTAACTCCAGCATCATTAACACCACGGTAACTCCCCTACATGTATCTGACCATTCCTTCATATCCTTCTCACTAACTCTCATGCTTAACCGAAAGGTCTTCACCCCAACTCAAACCGTCTCACTCAGACGCAACCTGCCCTCCCTATCCCCCTCCACCCTCTCCTCTGACATACTATCCACTCTACCTTTGAGTGACACCTTCTCTGCTCTCTCCACAGAGATGGCAACCTCCACCCTCCTCTCAGCCCTTGCAA
Source organism: Notolepis coatsorum (assembly GCF_963971535.1). NCBI lineage: Eukaryota > Metazoa > Chordata > Actinopteri > Aulopiformes > Paralepididae > Notolepis > Notolepis coatsorum. The sequence goes on along the minus strand of NC_140166.1, from coordinate 183,074,169 downwards.
CCTCCTTCGACAAGCTCTGTCCCCTCGTTGAGAAACCTGCCCGCCATTCCCCACCCAGTCCATGGCTGACAGATCCAGTGAGAGAACAAAGACAGGTCCTGAGAGCAGCTGAAAGGAAGTATAGAAAGTCACGCCTCACTGCTGACATCGACACATATCACAACCTCTTGTTAACATTCTCCAAAACCATTACTAATGCCAAAGCTTCTTTCTTTCACCATAGGATCGAGGCCTCTGCCAAGAATCTTCGCAAACTGCATGCTACCATGTCCTCCCTCCTCACTCCCCCCCCACCCCCCCCTCCCTCATCTTTCTCTGCCGAAGACTTTGCGATCTTCTTTGAGGAAAAAGTGGAGAACATCCGCAGCTCCTTCTCCCAACCCCCACCCATTCCAAATGCTGAATCGAGAACCTCATCCTTCACTCTGTCATCTTTCTCTCCCATTACAGAAGCCGAGACCCTGACACTGGTAACGTCGAACCGTCCGACTACATGCCAGCTGGACCGGCTACCTTCCCCACTCCTCCAGTCCATAGCACCAGACATCCTCCCATTCCTAACTGCAACCATCAACTCCTCACTCAACTCGGGGGTGGTCCCCACCTCCCTAAAACAAGCCAGAGTCACGCCCCTCATAAAAAAACCATCCCTGAACCCTACCGTCATAGGCAACTACCGTCCTGTCTCTCTTCTCTCCTTCCTTTCTAAAACACTTGAACGTGCTGTATCCAACCAACTTACTGCTTATCTCTTACAGAATGACCTCCTAGACCCTAATCAGTCAGGCTTCAGGACTGGTCACTCCACAGAGACAGCCCTCATTGCGGTCACAGAGGCACTTCACTTAGCAAAAGCGAAAGGCCTCTCCTCTGTCCTGATTCTCCTAGATCTATCTGCAGCCTTCGACACAGTCAACCACCAGATCCTCCTCGCGGCCCTCGCAGGAATGGGAGTGGCTGGCTCTGCGCTGACATGGTTGTCATCATACCTCAATGACCGCTCCTACCAAGTGTCATGGAGAGGGACCCTGTCGGCCACCCGCCCCCTGCGGACGGGTGTCCCCCAGGGCTCGGTTTTAGGACCCCTTCTCTTCTCCCTCTACACTAAATCACTGGGTAACATTATCACGTCTCATGGCTTCTCCTACCACTGTTATGCCGACGATACTCAACTCTTCCTCTCCTTCCCTCCCTCAGATATCCACGTCTCTGAGCGGATCTCGGCCTGTCTGTCCGACATCTCCGCCTGGATGACGACCAACCACCTCAAACTGAACCTAAGCAAAACAGAATTGCTCCACCTGCCGGCCAAATCCTCCCCCCTGACCGACCTTTCCATCACAGTCGAGAATGCAGCTGTGACCGCGTCCCCGACCGCCAAGAACCTTGGTGTTGTCCTCGACGACCAGTTGAACTTCTCTGCTCACATCGCAGCGACAACCAGAACCTGCCGATTCCTCCTGAGCAACGTCAGAAGGATACGCCCCTTCCTGACAAAAGAAGCCACCCAACTCCTCGTCCAATCAACAGTCATCTCCCGCCTCGACTACTGCAACGCACTGCTCGCTGGCCTCCCGGCCACTGCCACTAAGCCTCTTCAACTCATTCAGAACGCAGCGGCCCGCCTGATCTCAAACCTACCGAAGTCGGCCCATGTCACCCCACTTCTTAGGGACCTGCACTGGCTCCCCATTGCTGCACGAATCCGCTTCAAGGCCCTTGACCTAGCATACCGTGCGGCAAAGGGAACTGCTCCCGCCTACCTCCGGTCAATGGTCTCTAACTACACACCCTCAAGACCCCTACGCTCTGCATCTTCTGGCCGCCTCAGACCTACTCCTATCCAAGCTCCGGGAGGGTCATCAAAGAGAAGCCGCCTATTCTCAGTCCTTGCCCCACAATGGTGGAATGAACTACCCACCCCAGTTAGGACAGCCGAAACACGTCCAATCTTTCGCCGTCGACTAAAGACTCACTTCTTCAACCATTATCTGAATTAAAAAAAAAAAAAAAAAAAAAAAAAATCTAACCCTAACTAACCATACTGTCATGCACTTGTCCTAATAAACTAACCTACACTGTAGCACTCAACACTTTGATGAACATTGTTACTCAGCTGATAGAGTTGTGCTCTTCCTGATGGCTTGTCGTACAGAACTTGTAAGTCGCTTTGGATAAAAGCGTCAGCTAAATGACTAAATGTAAATGTAAATGTAAATGTATGGTCAGAGCTAGAGCCGTATATTCGGCTTCACTAGTTGATAGTACCATTGTGGGCTGCTTCTTTGTTTTCCCACGAAACCAGTGGGCTGTCTGTGTTCAAACTCACACAATATCCTGTACCTTTAACATAACAAAAAAACATGTTTGGCTGTAATCCAAATGCTCCTCTATGGGGTCAGCCAAATGCTGTGACAATCCACTCTCTACAAACCATTGGTCAGGGCGGGTACACATTGTTAAATAAATGAGGCTACCCACAGCATCTCTATACATTTCCAGTTTCTGAGCATCCTCCTGATAGTCTAGTCTTTGATCACATGGTGTTTCCCTTGATCTACATTCTTACATGTCTAAACGTTTCAGGGTCTTTCCCACATAGTTACATCATCGAGAACATGGTAAGTCATCCACCTTTGTATTTAAACATGGGATCCATTTTTTGTATTTAAACATGGTAAGTCATCCACCTCTGTACTTAAACATGGAATTAAACAATCATCCACCTCTGTACTTAAACCTGGGATTAATCATCCACCTCTTGCCTTTAGGCAGTGTAGCCATGCTCCTTCATTATTTAAACATGGAGTACCCTCCTTCAGCATTTAAGGAATTTGCTACGAACCACACTTTGTATTTGTCATGGCCTTCAATACCCTCCTGGGTTGAATACACCCATTTTCCTCCCACTGTCTGTCTGATCTCTGGTAACTTGGTTGAATACACCCATTTCCCTCCCACTGTCTGTCTGCCCTCTTTGGGGGACAATGTGACCTCTTTAACGGTCAGGGTTACCCCACTGACTATCAATGGGGGTAGGTGTACTGTCCTCCTCATCACTCCCTTTCCGGGCATAGTTTGTCAGATACTTTGGGGGTTTGTGTTCCCTTGAGGGATACCTCCCACTGCTTGGGGCACTTGACGTCACCCTCGGGTGCTCCTCGTCATCGCCCTCTGGGGGTCGCTGACTGTCTGCCTGCACGACCGTACTAAGTACACTGGGTTGATGTGTCTCTGTTTCTACACACCTTACTCTGGAGTCCAGCTCTGGCTCCTCTGTCTGTGTCTCGCTCTCACCTGTTGCCTTTGTGACAAACTCGACTAGCATGTGTTTCTGCACTCTCCCGTTACCGGGATGATAAACTAGGAAAGCGGGGCTTCCCTTGTCGTGTCCTACGAAAAATCATTTTAACCCTCTGGACTTGGGCTTTCCCCTGTCCTGCAGGTACGCATAACACACTGATCCAAATCGGTGCATTCTGGCTAGATTACACTTCTTTCCTGTCAGTGCTGTATACGGGGTGGTGCCCGAGTGCTTATTAAAGCACCTGTTTCTGGTGTAAGCGGCTTCTTGCACCGCATAATGCCATAGGCTCTTAGGTAAGTTACTATCTGCTAGCTTACTCCTAGCCATTTCGAAAAGGTTATGCCATTCCCTCTCTGCCACCCCGTTCTGGTGTGGGGGATATGGACGTGACATCTCATGTCTTATCTTATACCTTCTCAACAGTGATTGGAACTCTCTGTTTGTGAACTCGGGTTCGTTGTCGGACCTCAAGCATCCTACGTTACCATAAGGTGCTACGTCTGCCAGGAATCTCTCCATGGCCTGGGGCGTGTCACTCTTTGCTTTGAGAAAGTAAACAAACACTGCCCCATGTGCACACATCTGTAAAAAACAGTACATATCCAAAACCTCCTATGGACTCGTTGCTTATTGGGCCGGCTAGGTCCGTGTCAACTAATGCAAGTGGTACCCTTACTCTGGCTGTGGGATTTCTGTATCTCGGTTGAGTAAACTTCCCCGTTTTGCACTCTGCACAATTTTTGTCAGGTCTACACTTTTCTCCTTCAATGTCCATGCCTTCTGACACTACTTGCAGTTTCAGTAAATCCTCGTAATCATAATGACCCATAAGCTTGTGCCATTTCTGAATATCGTGGCTGGCCGTCACGCTACACATATCATTATTATTGTTACGAAGGGTCAGATTAAACCGAATATATATATTTATTACTTGAGATATATTGTATAGTATTTGTATATCGTCTGATATCCCTTGTATATTCTTTGTACATATACACGGAATATCCCTTTACCTAGTACAGGCCAGACCATAATATTCGTTCTCCTATTGGACAGCGATCCCCTAGGCGCCACGGCCATACCCGCCAATGTCTAGTTCAAAGTCACCGCTAAGACATGCCTGGACATGCCCGGTTCTGCGCAGGAATACGAGACAGAAATAAGGCTGGTACTAGATTGTTCACCTTACGTATAAATACGTCGCAGGTGGATACAGCAGTATGTTAACCAATAAGTTGAAGCCTCACACCACGATACAACGTGCTGTGAAGTGGGCCCGTTTTGCCCCAAAATAGAGCCTTCAGACCGCGTGCGAATTGATAGCTGAAGTGTCAGAGTTTAACGCTTTATCGTCGAGTTCGACCTATTCTATTATTAAGTAATAGTCTATTATGTATAGTGTATCGTGCGGCTACCGTTCTACAGTGACCAGCATTACCAACGTTTCATCGTACCGAGCTAGTGTGCTTATCCAGGCTGGGCGGCCTAACCTTGTGCCGTCATCCGAGGAGCCCTAGACGAGAACCGTGTGGATATGTACACTGGATAACCTACACCGACGACTACAGAGCCCTTTTCGGCTGGATTATATTTGCTTTGGTCCTGTGGCTGTTGGAGCGGAGAATCGTCTACACCCACTACCGTGTGGGATTTACCCTGTGAGGAGCACCGTCGAGCCCGCCTCTAAGACTCTGAGGCTGGCTAGCTTTCCTCCATGCGGCACTGCATACCGGAGAATAGCTGTTGTTTGTCTACGGATCAAGGGATTACTGCACTGTCTCCTGTACCTGGAGTCTCCTTATTCCTCGTTGATCCAGACTTTTGCTACCGACAAATCCTCTCCCCTGTTGGCTTACAACCGGAGGGAACCCCCTTAGTATCTCCAGCTGACCTACTAGTGTACCATATATAATTCTTATGATACAGGTGGTATTAATTATCTCCTGCGTAATATGCTCATGGACTTACGCTCTTGACCTATTCATGCACATTCTTCGCCTTACAAGCGCAACTCTCAATCTTGATAAGTAATGTAAGATAATCTTGGTGCTCTTCTAATAAATATTCTTCTAAACAGTATTTCTCGTGAAGCTGTGTTATTGTGGGGGTGTTCATCTCACATACATGTGTACTGTATGGCCAGTAGTAATGTACATAACTCAGTAGTGGTTTAATGATACCATACTTATTCAATACAGTCAGGGAATTGTACCCCTCAGTTACAATTATCATTACACTTGTCGTTGTCATTACACTCCGTTTGCATATAATATACTCTCTGGTACATCTTTATGTCAAACCTTGTACCGTCAGGTTCTACAAGAACATTTTTACCTTTATTGAAGAATACCTTGGCACCGCTTGCAGTAGCAGCTATTACAGAGAATAGTCCTTGTGGGAACGATGGTACGTAGAGAGCGTTCTTTAATGTCACCGTACGCCGGCGCCCCTTACTGTCCGTGAGGCATACCTGTGCGTCTGCTCTCTCTTGCGCCAATTCATAGGTGCGTCTCCCGTCTGCCAGCTCCATGCTGTGCCTCTCCGGGTGGAAAGTGTCGTCAAAGTTCTTGAACCGACTCCTGTCGTTGATTATATGGGACGACGCACCTGTGTCCACGATCAGTCCCCTTCTCTGGGCTCGCTGCAGCTGGGCCGGTCCGGCGGTGCACGCCGTCCGCGCCCCGAAAGCACAGTCTTCCTGTCCTGTTATTCTCCGGGCGTCGTCTCGATCCGTCTCACGTCGACCGTCGCCGCCGTCGTGTCTGCTGTCGTCATCCTGTCCACAGCCGTCTTCTTGTCCGTAGCCGCCATCTTGTCCGTAGCCGCCATTTTGTCCGTAGCAGCTATTTTGTCCGTGGCCTCTGTCTCGTCCTTGACCGCCGTCTCGTCCATGGCCGTCATCTTGCCCATGCGCGTATCGCGCGCTCTGGTCGTGTTTCTTCATGCACGCTCTGTCTGTGTGCCCCGTGGATTTGCAGAAGCTACACCAGACAGTCTTTGTGCAGTCGCTTCTCCGATGGCCTTTCTCTCCGCATCGCCAACACGCCAGTTCCGTCGTGGTCCTGGTCCTCTCCCTTTAGCATCCTCTCTCCCGCCTCCACGGCGGCTGGGTGGGTATCTTCTGAGGCCTCGAAGTTCCTTAACTTAGCCTTGAACTGTCCCAACGTCATGTCCGTTGAACCGTGTGTTACCAGGAGTGTGAACGGTTTGTACAGCTCCGGTAGTCCTCTCATTATCATCGCCATCATTAGCCCATCACTTGGTGCTTCTCCTGCACTCTTCAATGCCGTCATGATCTGCTCAGCTCTGATGACGTATTCGGTCACAGTCTCGGTGTGCCCCTTCCTCAGGGCCGTTAGTGTTATGTAGAGGGCCACGACTCTGGGTCTTCCTCGCCCGATGTAATGCTCTCTCAACACTTCCAGGCTTTCTTGTCCTTTGTCTTTAGTGTGGCGGAATATCAGCCCCAAGCTGGTGTCGTCGAGCAGTGGCGCTAACTCACAGTACGCGTTTGCGTTACGCTGGTCGTCCAGGGCTTGCTCTTCAGTTCTCCCGTGGGGGCTGCCAGGATCGTCTCCTTCAGCCCTGCACCGTGCATGCAGCATAGCATGCGCTCTTCCCAGAGCTCATAGTCCTCTGCTTTTCCATTGAATGATGGCCATTTGCCCCTTCTCTTGTTTTCCATCCTCTTCGTTGGTGGTAGGCTTAGCTTTAGCTCTTGTTGGCCTAGCGTCTAGTCACGCGGTGCTCCCGGTGCTAACCTAGCCTATACTTTAGCTAAGCTTGCTACAGTACCCTTATTATTTCGCCCCGGCGTTATCTGGGCCCATAACCTGTCTTCTCTCACTGAGAGACTGGGTGAAAGAGAAAGAATGGGAGGAGACATCTGTATTTATACTCGCCACCAGTGATGCCACAGATTACTTGTAAAAGTAATCTGATTACTGATTACTGATTACTCCTTTAAAAAGTAATCTTAGTTACTTTACTGATTACTTGATTATCAGAGTAACTTAGTTACTTTGAAAGTAACTAGGTTACGAAGTCGTCCCCCCTGCTGCTGCCACAACATAAGAATGACAAAAAAAATGTGTAAAATGTACTCAGTTTGAGTAAAATGTACTAATAGGGCAGGTAGGCCTATCTTGCTATCTATAGATCTATAGATTTCACAAAAGATAAATGGTCAATAACACCACATGTAGGCTGATATGTAGCCTACCTTTGAGGCCTGCCCCATTCAGATATGATTCTACGTTATTATTATTTATTATTGTGTAAATGAATGAATGAAAACTTTATTTAACAGATTGCAGAATGGGTACAATACAGTACGGCTCAATACATACAATTGTTAAGGGGATGCAGACCTGAGAAAGACGTTTGTCTTGTTTCCATCAGGGTCCCCCATTTTCAATTCATATAGACATTTATGACATACACAACATACATGACATTTATGGCATAGGGACATATAGGTATTTAGTACTGATACATTTGTGACATAAGCGGTATTCAAATATACAGTACTGTTACCCCTAGATCCTGACAGAGTATATACATATGATGGGGAGGGGACTGTACATTAGGAGGGGGTGGGTGGGTGGGAGGGAAATATACATACGGCGGGGAGGGAATATATATACTGCAGTGTTGTCAGTGTGCTACTGACAACCTACATACTGCAGTATGGTGTTCCATGTTCATGAATAGTGCAATGCAAAAGATGTTTAACTCAAAGGTGGAACATACTGTTTGGCTGGTGCAGCTCCGACTCCGAGTCCTGTAGAAGTCGATGGTCGTGCTGTGCTGTATATTCCATATGCGGTAGACAGTATTTTGTTTCCTCCGCAAAGTGAATGTTTTTTTCACCCGGCTTAGCTTACACAAACGTTAAGTAGACTAGTGAAATTCCAGTGCAAGAAAGCGTTACGAGCGCGCGCGTCTCCCTGCTAGCTCGCAGGTCAGCCTGATAATAACAATAACAGCCGCGCCCACCAGCATGGCTCAACACGCGAGGTTGCGTGCTGTGACGTCACTCCCCAATACAAGGAAAAGCTTTCCAAACGTATATTTGACTGTCGAAAACGAAAGAAAATACTGCATTCCGCCTGCATTATGATGAGATAGTAACGAAATAGTAACGCACAGCCACTTGGACAAGTAACTGCAATCAGATTACTGGCTTGTAAAGATTAACGCGTTAGATTACTATTTTCGGGGAAAAGTAATCAGATTACAATAACGCGTTACTTAGTAACGCGTTAGTGGCATCACTGCTCGCCACATGGTGGTGTACCTGAGTGGCTCCGCCTAGAACGCCCTCTAGTGGAAACAGTTATATATGCAGTTAGACAGTTACTAACAATCCTACACAGAACCTCTGATCTCAACAATTATTGACAATAGGGGGGGGGGGGTTGAGCCATTTCCAGAACAGAAGTGCAATCATCCAATCACCAAGAATGCAATTCTTACTGAAATCTCCAAATCTCAAAAGTTTTTGATGCCAAATGTTCAATTCTCGAGTGGTACATTTTTTTTTAATTAATTTTAAATGACATTTTGCACCAAATCTGTGTAACAAATCGTATTACCATTCATCCATCCCTTTTTCTCTATCCTCCTCTCTCCTCAGTTTGCCATTCTACCATAATCTCCTTCTCATTCTCTCTCTCTCTCTCTCTCTCTCTCTCTCTCTCTCTCTCTCTCTCTCAAATTCTAAGCATAACTAACCTTACTGTCATGCACTTGTCCTAATATACTAACCTACACTGTAACACTTTGATGAACATTATTACTAATAATAATAATAATAATTCATAAAATGTATATAGCGCTTCTCAATAACCCGAAGTCGCTGAATAGATAGAGTTGTACCCTTTCTGATGACTTGTCGTACAGAACTTGTAAGTCGCTTTGGATAAAAGCGTCAGCTAAATGTAAATGTGTGTGTGTGTGCATGTATACATATGCACGAGTGCATGCACAAGGCTATGTATATGATGAATGCATATGTGTGTGTGTGTGTGTGTGTGTGTGTGTGTGTGTGTGTGTGTGTGTGTGTGTGTGTGTGTGTGTGTGTGTGTGTGTGTGTGTGTGTGTGTGTGTGTGTGTGTGTGTGTGTGTGTGTGTGTGTGTGTGTGTGTGTGTGTGTGTGTGTGTGTGTGTGTGTGCGTGCGTGCGTGCGTGCGTGCGTGCGTGCGTGCGTGCGTGCGTGCGTGCGTGCGTGCGTGCGTGCGTGCGTGCGTGCGTGCGTGTGTTACGGAGCCAGTCCAGGGCTATGTATCCGCTAAGTGGTGTGAGCCGTGAGGAAGAGGAAGGTCAGTGGTTTTACTACAGAATCAAGGCTCTTAACAACACCGTGAAGCCCAGCTCATTGACTAATTCACTACACTCTCTCCATCTATTGAGCAAATAACCATTTTAACTCATGGACTGTCCATGTAAAAGGATGATTAATGCTATAAAATGCCTCTGTGTGAATAAAATAGCAGCAGTAAATATATAGAGAAATAAGGAGAGACAATGTGATAGAATGAGAGACAGAGACTATGTTTCCTCTGTTTCCTTTTGGTTACATACTGCATTGAACTAAGATCCATTTGAACATCTGTTTACATGGTCTGTATAGGCCATACAGTGTGTATACATGCATGTTTGTTTGATGTAGAGCATGTGAGTGTATGTGCTTTGTTTGCAGAATGTGTGTGTGTGTGCGTACGTGCGCACGTGCGCACGTGCGTGTGTGTGTGTGTGTGTGTGTGTGTGTGTGTGTGTGTGTGTGTGTGTGTGTGTGTGTGTGTGTGTGTGTGTGTGTGTGTGTGTGTGTGTGTGTGTGTGTGTGTGTGTGTGAGTGAGTGAGTGAGTGAGTGAGTGAGTGAGTGAGTGAGTGAGTGAGTGAGTGAGTGAGTGAGTGAGTGAGTGAGTGAGTGAGTGAGTGAGTGAGTGAGTGAGTGAGTGAGTGAGTGAGTGAGTGAGTGAGTGAGTGTGTGTGTGTGTGTGTGTGTGTGCGGGTGTGTGTGTGTGTGTGTGTATATGTGTGTTTCATATCACTTCATCAGTCATGTATTCCCTTTGACCAGCGTCTCTGTGAGTGGGCTAGTCAGCTATATACATGTCTTTGATCACACTGACTGGCGTGAGGAGAAGTTCTCAGTAAACATTTAGACTCAACAGCAGCTACAGCGGCGTCTTTACTGAGACAATATGCCTGATGGCTACCTATTGAGTCTGTCTGAGCTGAGTCTCTGTGTGTGTGTGTGTGTGTGTGTGTGTGTGTGTGTGTGTGTGTGTGTGTGTGTGTGTGTGTGTGTGTGTGTGTGTGTGTGTGTGTGTGTGTGTGTGTGTGTGTGTGTGTGTGTGTGTGTGTGTGTGTGTGTGTGTGTGTGTGTGTGTGTGTAGACTAAGGCTCTAGACTAGACTGGCTTCCCTGGAGTTTGCTATAAAACATGGATGAGTGCCAATTTTCTCAACCTAAATGAGTGCAAAACCTTTTTTCCCAAAACAAATGTTTGGGAAACGCTTCTGTTGACCCTATGTAGCTCCTCTGGGCTCAAATATCCGCTCCTCCGTCAGAAATCTTGGAGTGATCTTCGATAGTGCTTTGAAATTTGACAAACAAGTTAGCTCTGTGGCTTTTTCCACTCCTGGCTAAGACCAAAGCCTATCTCTCCCAGAGGGTAATCCATGGCTTCATTACGACTCGGCTAGACTATTGCAATGCGCTGTATGTTGGGATTGACCAGTCGCTGCTCCGTCGCCTACAATTGGTCCAAAATGCAGCTGCTCGTCTCAAGTTCAAGTTCAAGTTTGTACAAATAAAATACAGGTACTTTACGGTGAAATGCTTGGTCCTGAGAGTGTGCTTCATACAGTAAAAAAACTAAGTAAAAATTAAGTAAAAAAAAAAGTAAGTAAAGAGGAATATACAATATACATATATACAATACAGTACAATATACAATCTAAAGTACAACCTAGGTACAGCCTAAGTACAGTGAGTAGAAATGAGTAAACAGTGAGGTACAATGCAGAATATGAGGTACAAAACTTTGAGGTAAGATGCAATTGCAAATGAGGTATGAATGTAGTGCAAATCTCTTTAATAATAGATACATATAATGTAGTGTTAAAGTTTCTAAAGTGAGTGTTAGGGTGACCCAGGTGGCCAGCATACTCGGCCCAATTCCGGCTACCGGTCGGCACACTCGGCATATGTCCGGCACGGCACGCCAACGATGAGCCGGATCTGGCTCGGTAATGGTTGCCGGGGCAGAGCCGACTCGGGCTCGCCAAAGATAAACCGGCTCTGGCCCGGCTCTGGTTGCCGGGGCAGAGCCGACTCGGGCTCGCCAAAGCTAAACCGGCTCTGGCCCGGCAATGGTTGCCGTGCCCGAGCCGACTCGGGCTCGCCAAAGATAAACCGGCTCTGGCCCGGCAATGGTTGCCGGGGCAGAGCCGACTCGGGCTCGCCAAAGATAAACCGGCTCTGGCCCGGCTCTGCTTGCCGGGGCAGAGCCGACTCAGGCTCGCCAAAGATAAACCGGCTCTGGCCCGGCTCGGCTTGCCGTGCCAGAGCCGACTCGGGCTCGCCAAAGATAAACCGGCTCTGGCACGGCAATGGTTGCCGGGGCAGAGCCGACTCGGGCTCGCCAAAGATAAACCGGCTCTGGCCCGGCAATGGTTGCCGGGGCAGAGCCGAAGTTTCAGTCAAGCGACGCCGCCCCCACACACAACAGCGGTGTGATTGGCAGAATCGACTGTCAATCAAAATTGTTCCGTTGAGACCACCGCAACAAGTGAATACAGCTGTACTGTACCCACTCTGCAGTCTGTAAATAAAGCTTTCAATCAATCAATCAATCAATTAATCAGACAAATGCATAGAAAAGCCCTTATTATAACCAAATAACAAAAGATTATATTATTGTTTATGAAAATGTTTTAGCCCTATGCTTGCCTATTATTTTAATGGCAACAAATAAAATAATAATAATAAAATTAATAAATAAAATGTTAGAGGAGTGGAGGGGGGGGGGGGCAGAGCGAGGTGGGTGTTATAGGAGTGGAGGGGGGGGGGGGCAGAGCCTCATAAAGCTAACATTAGCTGCACTCATAGGAGCCTGCATGTTGATGTAGCCTCATAAAGCTAACATTATAGCTGCACTCATAGGATGTTGATGTAGCCTCATAAAGCTGCATATGCTGCACTCATAGGAGCGTGTTGATGTAGCCTCATAAAGCTAACAAGAGTATATGTAATACTGTGGTTATGGCCTCTATAGTTAGCAGCTCATATAGCTAACATAATACTGTGGTTAAGGCCTGCAGCAGCTCAGTAGCTAACATAACAACACTGTAGTTAAGGCCTTTAACCAGCAGCTCAGTAGCTAACATAACACCACTTTAGTTAAGGCCTTTAACCAGCAGCTCAGTAGCTAACATAACAACTGTGGTTAAGGCCTTTAAATAGCTGCACTCATAGGAGCCTGCATGTTGATGTAGCCTCATAAAGCTAATATTATAGCTGCACTCATAGGATGTTGATGTAGCCTCATAAAGCTGCATATGCTGCACTCATAGGAGCGTGTTGATGTAGCCTCATAAAGCTAACAAGAGTATATGTAATACTGTGGTTATGGCCTCTATAGTTAGCAGCTCATAGCTAACATAATACTGTGGTTAAGGCCTGCAGCAGCTCAGTAGCTAACATAACAACACTGTAGTTAAGGCCTTTAACCAGCAGCTCAGTAGCTAACATAACAACTGTGGTTAAGGCCTTTAAATAGCTGCACTCATAGGAGCCTGCATGTTGATGTAGCCTCATAAAGCTAATATTATAGCTGCACTCATAGGATGTTGATGTAGCCTCATAAAGCTGCATATGCTGCACTCATAGGAGCGTGTTGATGTAGCCTCATAAAGCTAACAAGAGTATATGTAATACTGTGGTTATGGCCTCTATAGTTAGCAGCTCATAGCTAACATAATACTGTGGTTAAGGCCTGCAGCAGCTCAGTAGCTAACATAACAACACTGTAGTTAAGGCCTTTAACCAGCAGCTCAGTAGCTAACATAACAACACTGTAGTTAAGGCCTTTAACCAGCAGCTCAGTAGCTAACATAACAACTGTGGTTAAGGCCTTTAAATAGCTGCACTCATAGGAGCCTGCATGTTGATGTAGCCTCATAAAGCTAATATTATAGCTGCACTCATAGGATGTTGATGTAGCCTCATAAAGCTGCATATGCTGCACTCATAGGAGCGTGTTGATGTAGCCTCATAAAGCTAACAAGAGTATATGTAATACTGTGGTTATGGCCTCTATAGTTAGCAGCTCATAGCTAACATAATACTGTGGTTAAGGCCTGCAGCAGCTCAGTAGCTAACATAACAACACTGTAGTTAAGGCCTTTAACCAGCAGCTCAGTAGCTAACATAACAACTGTGGTTGAGGCCTTTAAATAGCTGCACTCATAGGAGCCTGCATGTTGATGTAGCCTCATAAAGCTAATATTATAGCTGCACTCATAGGATGTTGATGTAGCCTCATAAAGCTGCATATGCTGCACTCATAGGAGCGTGTTGATGTAGCCTCATAAAGCTAACAAGAGTATATGTAATACTGTGGTTATGGCCTCTATAGTTAGCAGCTCATAGCTAACATAATACTGTGGTTAAGGCCTGCAGCAGCTCAGTAGCTAACATAACAACACTGTAGTTAAGGCCTTTAACCAGCAGCTCAGTAGCTAACATAACAACTGTGGTTAAGGCCTTTAAATAGCTGCACTCATAGGAGCCTGCATGTTGATGTAGCCTCATAAAGCTAATATTATAGCTGCACTCATAGGATGTTGATGTAGCCTCATAAAGCTGCATATGCTGCACTCATAGGAGCGTGTTGATGTAGCCTCATAAAGCTAACAAGAGTATATGTAATACTGTGGTTATGGCCTCTATAGTTAGCAGCTCATAGCTAACATAATACTGTGGTTAAGGCCTGCAGCAGCTCAGTAGCTAACATAACAACACTGTAGTTAAGGCCTTTAACCAGCAGCTCAGTAGCTAACATAACAACACTTTAGTTAAGGCCTTTAACCAGCAGCTCAGTAGCTAACATAACAACTGTGGTTAAGGCCTTTAAATAGCTGCACTCATAGGAGCCTGCATGTTGATGTAGCCTCATAAAGCTAACATTATAGCTGCACTCATAGGATGTTGATGTAGCCTCATAAAGCTGCATATGCTGCACTCATAGGAGCGTGTTGATGTAGCCTCATAAAGCTAACAAGAGTATATGTAATACTGTGGTTATGGCCTCTATAGTTAGCAGCTCATAGCTAACATAATACTGTGGTTAAGGCCTGCAGCAGCTCAGTAGCTAACATAACAACACTGTAGTTAAGGCCTTTAACCAGCAGCTCAGTAGCTAACATAACAACACTGTAGTTAAGGCCTTTAACCAGCAGCTCAGTAGCTAACATAACAACACTGTAGTTAAGGCCTTTAACCAGCAGCTCAGTAGCTAACATAACAACTGTGGTTAAGGCCTTTAAATAGCTGCACTCATAGGAGCCTGCATGTTGATGTAGCCTCATAAAGCTAATATTATAGCTGCACTCATAGGATGTTGATGTAGCCTCATAAAGCTGCATATGCTGCACTCATAGGAGCGTGTTGATGTAGCCTCATAAAGCTAACAAGAGTATATGTAATACTGTGGTTATGGCCTCTATAGTTAGCAGCTCATAGCTAACATAATACTGTGGTTAAGGCCTGCAGCAGCTCAGTAGCTAACATAACAACTGTGGTTAAGGCCTTTAACCTGTGGTTAAGGCCTTTAACCGCAGCTCAGTACGCTAACATAACAATACTGGTTACTGATTTATTATTTACATTGAAAAGATACAGAGATAATTTGTTAAAGCTGGACCAGCACACTAGGTTAGTAAATCCTAGGCCCCAGATTCAGATTCCTTTATTTAGCCATTTGTGTAAAACACATTGGTAATTGTTGCAGCAATACAGTGTATGCATTTCCTTTCTTTTTTCACAGAAAACAACACCAACACAGACAAGAAACGAAACAGTGCAGTGGGGGATTAATCAATAAATACATATATATATATAAAGTGAAGAGTGCAGGGATCCAGTACGGACTAGTGCAGTGCAGTCAGTGTCATTGTGCCAGTGTCACTTGGGGGCAGAGGGGGGAGGGGGGGGGGGGGGGGGGGTACCGAGGGGGGGGGGGGGGGGGGGGGGGGGGACCTGAGGCATTGATCAGCCTGGCGGCTGAGGGGAAGAAGTTCAGTCTGTGTCGAGCTTTCACAGCCTTTGGGATCCTCAGCCTTCTCCCAGAGGGGAGCAGGGTGAAGAGGCTGTGACCCTCTGCTAAAGCTCCACTCCTGCACTAAAGTCGGGGATTCAGTTGGACTCAGATCTGCTGCGTTCCCCCCTACCTGGTGACAGTGTACATCTCATAAAGTAGGGATAATCCACCCTGCTACACAAACATCTCAAAACAAACTGGTCAGACTACTGCTTGACCTTACTTCTAGAACCCACCTCGCCCCTGCCCACGTGACAACCTAGGATGGCTTAGAGTAGACGACAGAGTACAGCAACTTGCAATGGGCCTGTCTACAAGATACATACACGACCAAGGTATATGTGTACATGTCAAAATACTTCCCAAAGGTCAGTGAATACCACGACCACAACACCATGGGAGCTCCACAAATCATGTTAAACCCAGATTCGGCTCAAACAGGGACTAAACACATTTCGCAATTATGCCACATCAATGTGGAACGCCCTACCCAAAGATGTAAAGGAATGTGAATCACTACCCACTTTCAAAACACTCTCAAAGAACACCTACGGGAGACTGCAATTCGAAACTGGCCCCTGTAAATGTCCTAACCCAACCCCCTCCAATGTACAGTAAAGTACCAAACATGGTTTTGTCAATATTCCAATGTACAGTTGTGCTTGTGCAGTTGTACAGTGCCCCCCCCCACCCCTCCTACCCCCCCCCACCTATAATGTACGGTTCTACGTCAAATATATACTCTCTTTTCTAGACTCTTTTTGTATCACAAACAGTAGGCCTACTGTATTTGCAAATCTGGTATGTCATAAATGTATAGAAGTGTCTATCTGTATGTCACATGTCATGTTATGATGAATTGAAAATGGGGGTCCCTGATGTAAACAAGACGAACGTCTTTCTCTGGTCTGCATGCCCTTAACAATTGTATGTATTGAGCTGTACTGTATTGTACCCATTCTGCAATCTGTTAATAAAGTTTTCAATCAATCAATCAATCAATCAATCAATCAATCAAAACCAACATTTTCACTGTAAAGTATATAAAAACGAAGTTATTGAACTTTAAACTTGAAACAAATACTATACTGCCTATAATTTGTTAAAGATGTATTAATTCGAACATTATTTCATATTATTTTACTTGAAAAGAGAGCTATTATTATTATTATTATTATTATTATTATTATTATTATTATTATTATTATTATTATTATTATTATTATTATTATTATTATTATTATTATTATTATTATTATTATTATTATTATTATTATTATTATTATTATTATTAGTATTATTTTAAGTTATTCTTGTGCCATTGAGATTTGTCAGAGAGATTGTAGGCATAAAGCAAGTTGATTGAGTAACTGTTATATAAAATAATATAAATAATAATTGTCATTTGGCAACACTGACTAACAGCTGCGTTGCATTGTGGGGGGGGGGGGATCCCCACAATGCATTGTGGTTTTTGAAATTTTGAATTGACGCGCGTCGCGCGCGGCACAGTCAGACCAGACCAGTATGACACGGTTGCATTTCTTCTCATCTCAGGTAATTTATGCAGATATTTTTGATTATTTATAAGTAATACCGCTAATATAAATGAGTGCTGTTTAGTCTGTGTTTCAGTGAGTGTAGCGCGAGCTCACGTTAGCTACTAGCTCTACATACACTGAGTGTAGCGCGAGGCCGCGAGCTCACGTTAGCTATATAGGCTACATACACTGAGTGTAGCGTGAGCTCACGTTAGCTACTAGCTCTACATACACTGAGTGTAGCGCGAGGCCGCGAGCTCACGTTAGCTATATAGGCTACATACCATAGATATCTATAGAACACAGATATCTATAGATATCTATGCTACATACACTGAGTGTAGCGCGAGCTCACGTTAGCTATATAGGCTACATACACTGCTACAGGCAGAGCCTCACGTTGTCACCAACTGTTCTCATCTCAGGTAATTGTGCAACACATATATAGGCTACATACACTGCTACAGGCAGAGCCTCACGTTGTCACCAACTGTTCTCATCTCGGGTAATTGTGCAACACATATATTTTATTATTTATAAGTAATGCGTGCTGCTGATATAAATGCTGTTTAGTCTGTGTTTCAGTGACTAGTCTACTGTAACGTTATTTGCTCGATATTATGAAACTGGCGGGATCTGTAATACAAGCACTACTGCTAGCAGGCCTAGACTGTAGAATACTGACGTTAGCTAACCAATGCATATCACGCAGATCTTTCATGGTTTAATTTAATTATAAAATATATAATTTCATTGTTAATGTAGCAAATACTGTTACAGTGCTGTCTCTCAACAACGACATGAAAGCAGAAGACAGCTCAATAACAACTACCCGTATACTTCAAGTGGTTGTGGTTTTTATTGTGTGTGTGACTGTGTATATATAATATATACTTTTTAATCTGGGACATCATTTTCAAAGAGTCATCCTGTAATGCCTTCTCTCTCTCTCTCCCAAGACGGTCAAGATCTACCAAGTCTTCAAGATCTTCAAGTGGTCATGCTTGTAAGTGATGTATACAATGTTTTATTGTGTGTGTGACTGTGTATATATATACTTTTCAATCTGGGACTTTCATTTCAACAGCTGGAAAGGGTCATCCTGTGTTGATGGATGCTACAGTATGTAGATGTGCATGACATGGACTAAATTAGAGGTCCTAGATATGCAAAATAATATTGAGAATCACTGGCCTTAGACTATCTACTAACGTATTCTCGCTCTCTCTAGGTTCATGGCCACTAATGACTTCAGACCTTCAGAAGGACAGTATGCTGGATGAGGAAGGTCTTGGCCATGCTGCGATGGCTCCTAGAAGACAAGAACGGAGAGGTGCTGGACCTGGCTGTCAAATGGTTTGTAATGCTAGAGTATATTTTATGTAGATGTGCATGACATGGACTAAATTAGAGGTCCTAGATATGCAAAATAATATTGAGAATCACTGGCCTTAGACTATCTACTAACGTATTCTCGCTCTCTCTAGGTTCATGGCCACTAATGACTTCAGACCTTCAGAAGGACAGTATGCTGGATGAGGAAGGTCTTGGCCATGCTGCGATGGCTCCTAGAAGACAAGAACGGAGAGGTGCTGGACCTGGCTGTCAAATGGTTTGTAATGCTACAGTATATTTTATGTAGATGTAAATGACATGGACTAAATTAGAGGTCCTAGATATGCAAAATAATATTGAGAATCACTGGCCTTAGACTATCTACTAACGTATTCTCGCTCTCTCTAGGTTCATGGCCACTAATGACTTCAGACCTTCAGAAGGACAGTATGCTGGATGAGGAAGGTCTTGGCCATGCTGCGATGGCTCCTAGAAGACAAGAACGGAGAGGTGCTGGACCTGGCTGTCAAATGGTTTGTAATGCTAGAGTATATTTTATGTAGATGTGCATGACATGGACTAAATTAGAGGTCCTAGATATGCAAAATAATATTGAGAATCACTGGCCTTAGACTATCTACTAACGTATTCTCGCTCTCTCTAGGTTCATGGCCACTAATGACTTCAGACCTTCAGAAGGACAGTATGCTGGATGAGGAAGGTCTTGGCCATGCTGCGATGGCTCCTAGAAGACAAGAACGGAGAGGTGCTGGACCTGGCTGTCAAATGGTTTGTAATGCTACAGTATATTTTATGTAGATGTGCATGACATGGACTAAATTAGAGGTCCTAGATATGCAAAATAATATTGAGAATCACTGGCCTTAGACTATCTACTAACGTATTCTCGCTCTCTCTAGGTTCATGGCCACTAATGACTTCAGACCTTCAGAAGGACAGTATGCTGGATGAGGAAGGTCTTGGCCATGCTGCGATGGCTCCTAGAAGACAAGAACGGAGAGGTGCTGGACCTGGCTGTCAAATGGTTTGTAATGCTACAGTATATTTTATGTAGATGTGCATGACATGGACTAAATTAGAGGTCCTAGATATGCAAAATAATATTGAGAATCACTGGCCTTAGACTATCTACTAACGTATTCTCGCTCTCTCTAGGTTCATGGCCACTAATGACTTCAGACCTTCAGAAGGACAGTATGCTGGATGAGGAAGGTCTTGGCCATGCTGCGATGGCTCCTAGAAGACAAGAACGGAGAGGTGCTGGACCTGGCTGTCAAATGGTTTGTAATGCTAGAGTATATTTTATGTAGATGTGCATGACATGGACTAAATTAGAGGTCCTAGATATGCAAAATAATATTGAGAATCACTGGCCTTAGACTATCTACTAACGTATTCTCGCTCTCTCTAGGTTCATGGCCACTAATGACTTCAGACCTTCAGAAGGACAGTATGCTGGATGAGGAAGGTCTTGGCCATGCTGCGATGGCTCCTAGAAGACAAGAACGGAGAGGTGCTGGACCTGGCTGTCAAATGGTTTGTAATGCTACAGTATATTTTATGTAGATGTGCATGACATGGACTAAATTAGAGGTCCTAGATATGCAAAATAATATTGAGAATCACTGGCCTTAGACTATCTACTAACGTATTCTCGCTCTCTCTAGGTTCATGGCCACTAATGACTTCAGACCTTCAGAAGGACAGTATGCTGGATGAGGAAGGTCTTGGCCATGCTGCGATGGCTCCTAGAAGACAAGAACGGAAAGGTGCTGGACCTGGCTGTCAAATGGTTTGTAATGTTACAGTATATTTTATGTAGATGTGCATGACATGGACTAAATTAGAGGTCCTAGATATGCAAAATAATATTGAGAATCACTGGCCTTAGACTATCTACTAACGTATTCTCGCTCTCTCTCTTTAGGTTCATGGCCACTAATGACTTCAGAGCTTCAGAAGGACAGTATGCGTGTAGCTTATTGCCAGCGGAAGAGTGCAAGAATGCTTCCGCATTCGTCACCGCACGCCAGTACGGTAATGCGCCTTTCCTTTCGCCCCGCTCAGACAAATGCATGTAGTACATTGCAACACAATGCAGCATTTCCGCGTACATTGCAATGAATCACTTGGAGTTTGAAAGTGATATCAGAAGAAACTACTCAACCTCGGCTGTCTTTAACTAGCAGGACGCTAGTGGGCTAGTCGCTAAAATATATATCGTTTTATATATAATTGTACCAACACAGATATTAGGCAGTACACACATTGTCCTGCAATACATACAGTGAATGCACAGCTACATTCGCCATATATTTCTATCGCTGCTGCGGTCTACAGTGAAATGCAATATTATTATTATTATTATTATTGTAAAGATTATCATTACAATCGCAGCCTGGAGAGGCAATGTTACAAGTGTACGAGGGTTGTGTGCAAAGAGCACAGCCTCTCAATTTGCACAACGTGCACAAAATAATAATTGTAATGATCTTTACAATAATAATAATATTGCATTTCACTGTAGACCGCAGCAGCGATAGAAATATATGGCGAATGTAGCTGTGCATTCACTGTACATGTATTGCAGGACAATGTGTGTACTGCCTAATATCTGTGTTGGTACAATTATATATAAAACGATATATATTTGAGCGACTAGCCCACTAGCGTGAAGGGGCTCCTTTCCTCAGAGCAGCCCGCTTGTATCACCACGCTCGGCGCTGCTGCGATGGTGCAGGAGGTTGCCTCGCTAGTGGGCTAGTCGCTCAAATATATATATCGTTTTATATATAATTGTACCAACACAGATATTAGGCAGTACACACATTGTCCTGCAATACATGTACAGTGAATGCACAGCTACATTCGCCATATATTTCTATCGCTGCTGCGGTCTACAGTGAAATGCAATATTATTATTATTGTAAAGATCATTACAATTATTATTTTGTGCACGTTGTGCAAATTGAGAGGCTGTGCTCTTTGCACACAACCCTCGTACACTTGTAACATTGCCTCCAGGCTGCGATTGTAATGATTATCTTTACAATAATAATAATAATATTGCATTTCACTATAGACCGCAGCAGCGATAGAAATATATGGCGAATGTAGCTGTGCATTCACTGTACATGTATTGCAGGACAATGTGTGTACTGCCTAATATCTGTGTTGGTACAATTATATATTTTAGCGACTAGCCCACTAGCGTCCTGCTAGTTAAAGACAGCCGCGGAAATGCTGCGTTGTGTTGCAATGTACTACATGCATTTGTCTGAGCGGGGCGAAAGGAAAGGCGCATTACCGTACTGGCGTGCGGTGACGAATGCGGAAGCATTCTTGCACTCTTCCGCTGGCAATAAGTTACACCCGGACAGTATGCTGGATGAGGAAGGTCTTGGCCATGCTGCGATGGCTCCTAGAGGACAAGAACGGAGGTGCAGGACCTGGCTGTCAAATGGTTTGTAATGCTACAGTATAAATTATTGTATTACATCACACTCACCATCAATGACTCCACCATCACCCCCTCCCCCCTAGTCCGCAACCTCTGTGTCATCCTCGACCCCACCCTCTCATTTGACCCCATGTCCGCTCCATTGTCAAAACTTCATATTTTCACCTCCGCAACATTGCCAAAATCCGTCACTGCCTCTACCCCCTGCTGCTGAATCCCTCATACACGCCTTCATCTTTTCCCTCCTGGACTACTGTAACTCCCTCCTCACTGGCATCACCTCCCGCTCCCTCCATAAACTGCAGATGGTCCAAAACTCAGTTGCCCGCCTCCTCACTAACACCCGGTCCCGCGAACACATCACTCCTGTCCTCCACTCCCTCCACTGGCTCCCGATCAAGGAACGCATTAATTTCAAAACACTACTCACCTTCAAAGCCATCCATAGCCTGGCCTCACCCTGGTCTTAAACTTTTTACACCAAGAGAACGGTGGGGAGAGAATATATACATATGATGGGGAGAGAATATATACATACAGTGGGGAGGAGACTGTACATTAGGAGGGGGTGGTTGGGAGAGAAATATACATATAATAGACAGTCTCCTCCCCACCGTATGTATATATTCTCTCCCCACCATATGTATATTTCTCTCCCACCCACCCACCCCCTCCTAATGTACAGTCTCCTCCCCACCGTATGTATATATTCTCTCCCCACCATATGTATATATTCTCTCCCCACCATATGTATATTTCTCTCCCACCCCCTCCTAATGTACAGTCTTCTCCCCACCGTATGTATATATTCTCTCCCCACCATATGTATTTTCTCTCTCACCCACCCACCCCCTCCTAATGTACAGTCTCCTCCCCACCGTATGTATATATTCTCTCCCCACCATATGTATATATTCTCTCCCCACCATATGTATATTTCTCTCCCACCCCCTCGTAATGTACAGTCTCCTCCCTACCGTATGTATATATTCTCTCCCACCCCCTCCTAATGTACAGTCTCCTCCCCACCGTATGTATATATTCTCTCCCCACCATATGTATATTTCTCTCCCACCCCCTCCTAATATACAGTCTCCTCCCCACCGTATGTATATATTCTCTCCCCACCGTATGTATATTTCTCTCCCACCCCCTCCTAATATACAGTCTCCTCCCCACCGTATGTATATATTCTCTCCCCACCGTATGTATATTTCTCTCCCACCCACCCCCTCCTAATGTACAGTCTCCTCCCCACCGTATGTATATATTTTCTCCCACCCCCTCCTAATGTACAGTCTCCTCCCCACCGTATATGTATATATTCTCTCCCCACCATATGTATATTTCTCTCCCACCCCCTCCTAATATACAGTCTCCTCCCCACCGTATGTATATATTCTCTCCCCACCGTATGTATATTTCTCTCCCACCCACCCCCTCCTAATGTACAGTCTCCTCCCCACCGTATGTATATATTTTCTCCCACCCCCTCCTAATGTACAGTCTCCTCCCCACCGTATGTATATATTCTCTCCCCACCGTATGTATATTTCTCTCCCACCCACCCCCTCCTAATGTACAGTCTCCTCCCCACCGTATGTATATTCTCCCCCCAACGTATGTATATATACCGCCATCTTTCTCCCGGGTTGGTGTGATCACATGACTGACAAAGCCGTGCAGTGATAGGCCAGAAGTCAATTCGATTGCATCCAGGCGCGATTGCTTATCCTGTCTGGGTAGCCCGGATGATGGTTTTTTACATCGAATTTTATACACCGCAATTATGCATCGAATCTTTTTACATTGAATTTTATTATACATTCGAATTTTTTACATTGAATTTTTATTTCACATAGGTAAATTCGGAGCAAAAAAATTCAGATACATGATTTTCAAAGTAATTATTTTCAATGCTATAAATTCGGTGTCTGAAAAAATTCAGATACATTTTTCAAAGTAATTATTTTCAATGCTATAAATTCGGTGTCTGAAAAAATTCAGATACATGTTTTCAAAGTAATTATTTTCAATGCTATAAATTCGGTGTCTGAAAAAATTCAGATACATGTTTTCAAAGTAATTATTTTCAATGCTATAAATTCGGTGTCTGATAAAATTCAAAAATCAGATACATGTTTTCAAAGTAATTATTTTCAATGCTTTAAATTTGGTGTCTGAAAAAATTCAGATACATGTTTTCAAAGTAATTATTTTCAATGCTATAAATTCAATTCAGATACATGTTTTCAAAGTAATTATTTTCAATGTTATAAATTCGGTGTCTGATCAAATTCAAATACTTCTGTCACTCATTTGCTTCCATACTGGCTCTTGTTGTATTTTGTTATCTTGCTTTCCTTCTCTCTCTTCTCTTTCTCTTCTCTCTCTCTCTTCTCTCTCTCTATCTCATCCTCTTCTCTTCTGTCGTTGAATTTGTGGTTCGTTCTTTTTATTTGCCTTTTTCACTTTTCGTGTAGGGCAGTGAGTGGAAGTCCCGTCCCCTCCACGTCGGGGACCAGCACGCCTCGCCGGGGCCGGCGACAGCTCCCCCAGACCCCCGCCACGCTACGCCCCCACGTCACCTATTCCCCCGTGGTCCGTAAGGCTATGCCCACGCCTCCCGGGGTGCCCCAGGGGCGCCTCCCGGCCCGGCCCCCTGGCGCTTTTCTCCGGAGCCCCCCCCAGGGGCCTCCCCCTGCCGGCCCCCCGCCACCCCACCATGGCTCACCTCGTCAGGGTCGCCACCCGCCACCTCGCTGGGGTGACGCGGGAGGAGGGGGGTCTCCATGGAGGGCGACGGTTGCTTCTACAACCAGGACTACGAGCCACGCCACGAGCCGCCCGCCTATGAGAAGAGCCCCGCATAACATTGGGGTCTTGTGCTTGGCACTCCGAGCATGGCACTAACACTGTCACGGTTAGGAGTTTGATTCCTGCTGGGGCCACCCGTTGTGAATGATGTATACAGTCATTCCAAAGCACTTTATGTCCTAGTAATAGAGCTGTGCTATAGAGATGCTGTCATTCATTCATAACTAAACCAAAAGACATTTATAAACAACGTCTTACTAAATGCAGGCTTTCATTTACAACTGAACGGCCATATCACTCGTTTTTGTATTAATTCTCCTAAAAAAATTTGCTAAGCTAGACTAACATGAAAGTTTAAGTGAAAGTACACACTTGAGTAAAAGTCAAAGTTTCTACTTTTAAATGTACTTAAGTAGTAAACTGAACTTTTTTTCTGACTGTCTATATTCTTCTGATAGCAGGTGTTTAATCAAAGATCCCCTGTGGGAGAAGCTGTTGCAGGGGAACAATGGGTTAATTTCATTGGAGGCTTTGTCGTTGGGTTCAGAGAGGAGGATGTGATATTTTTTTGTTAATAAATGTTTAAATATCTATTCAAGTTGTCATTTTTAACTGGAAAAAGTAGCATGTATGGGGGTAATTGTTACTTTACTTGATATTTGAGCTTCACTGCAGAATGGTGTATATTGTGTACAATGTGCACATACACTGAGAATATATTTCAGTGAGGTAGGAGACAGCATGTAAACTTCTGAATTGTTCAATGCGGGACATGCCAATACTCCATTGGTAAAGGGAAGGGTCCTTAAATATGTGGCATTGTATTACTAATCAACCATTTCCTACTGTATTTCCGGTAATGTATGGTCATAGGCAGATAGTGGAGTAGCTCTGGCAGAATACTGGGTACACAGTAAATTCCGCAAAGTAAATTTGACTCAAACTGAGTACATTTCACTCAAACTGAGTAACATTTCTTTACTCAGTTTGAATCAAATGTACTCAGTTTGAGTCAAATGTACTCTGCGGAATTTACTGTGTAGTACCATTGCATTGGCAGTGTCGGCTAGGCTTCGGGCAACCAAACCTGGCCCAGTGTGTGTGGGTCGCATCTGGGCTGCTTTAGGCAACCCGACGTTCACCGCTTCCGGCAACCCCGGACATGGCCCAGTGTACTCGGGCCGGAATCGGCCAGTCAGTCATTGCCGCCTACTCGGCCAATCCGGACGTTCACCGCTTCCGGCAACCCCGGACCTGGCCCAGTGTACTCGGGCCGGAATCGGCCAGTCAGTCATTGCCGCCTACTTGGCCGACTCTGCAGCCGGACTTGGGCCGACTAATTTCTTCCGGCCTGCCGGATACAGGCCATTAATGGGCCGGAACTTTTTGGCCACCTGGGGAGTGTTTGTATAAAGTGAGTGTGTGCATGTGGATGTGTGTGCAATGAGTGTAGATCATAGGTGTCAAACTCACGGCCCGCGGGCCAAATGCGGCCCGCCACGTCATTTCATGTGGCCCCCCAAGAGCTCTGGTTAAAAAAAAATTAACATTAATCGTGGGTTAAAATATAGCGGTGTTAAAATAATTGTGGGTTAATGCGTTAATAAAGCTTTGACAGCCTTAGTTATTACACATTCTTACACATACATGTGTGTTGAACATCTGAGGTATTGATGAAGTAACAAAGGAAAAAAGCCAAAAGCACTTACTCCTCAGACATTCTTTGACAATTTTACAGCCCAAAATACAAAAAAGATCCAGGCGGAATAGGTAACAAAGGGTTGAAGAAATATTGTCTGAACTGTCAGATGCAAGCTGGCTGTGTGACATAACCGAGCATCTCGCTCAATTGAATAAGAAGCTGTAGGGACGCAAACAAGTCCCACCCAAAACTTGACCAATATAGTTGTGAACTGAGACAACCCTTATTTTGTTATTTTTGAGTACAGTTATAGTAACAGTGTGTTCATGCAGACACATAATAGCAATTTCATTACGAATTGAAAATGGGGGACCCTGATGTAAACAAGTCGAAAGTCTTTCTCTGGTCTGCATCCCCTTAACAATTGTGTGTATTGAGCTGTACTGTACTGTACCCATTCTGCAATCTGTTAATTAAAGTTAATTAAACTATCTTCCATTAGTTGGATGTATGGCCTCTGCAAGGTTGTGTGCAGCCATTTGTTTTTGTAACATCTGCTACATCTGTCCCACGTGTTCTTTGCAGCTCACAGGTGTTAGTTCTGCCCCTCTTGACTGTGACAAAAAGGTTTTGAACAAACTTAATGTCATAGCTTGTATTTGATGATATTCTTCTTTGTTATTTACTTGAATGGTTTGATCATTGTTTTTTGTTAAAATAACATAAGCTAACATATATTTTTACATCTATGCAAATGCATATGCAATATGTATAACTTGAATATGTTATGGTTTGTAACCGACCCCAATCGCACAACACAAGACAGGTATGATGGTTTGCCAAGAAACAGATATTTATTGAGAGACAGGGAAAAAGGACACTGTCCCTTTAAGGGAGAACACAAATACAGGAATATAACAAGAGGGGAAAAACTAGGTGCCTTTAAGAGGCGGGCAGGAAAAGGGAACACTAAGGGAAGGTTAATGAACGCTAGGGGAAAACATTAAAGGAACGCTAAACATTAAAGGAACAGAGGAACTAGAGACTAGGAGAAGTCGGGACAAGGAGAGCTAGGGAACAGGAGAACTGGGGACTAGGAGAACTAGGGACAAGGAACTAGGTGGAACTAGAAGGGGAGAACTTGGGACCAGGAACTAGGTGGAACTAGAAAGGGGAGAACTAGGGACAGAGGGGACTGAGGCCCGCGGAGGCGGGCTGGGGAACAGGGAGGAACTGGGGACAGAGACCCGCGGAGGCGGGCTGGGGACAGGGAGGAAACTGGGGACTGGTGGGAAAACATCTGGGCCGCTCTGCAGAACAGAGGAGAGGGTTAATATTCAAAAGGGAACAAACAGAGCAGATGCAGAACAGTCCAAATAAACAAAGAAAACAAGGTAATAATATCTTCGTGTGACAAACACACAGGGGGAGATGTAATGTCCAAAAATACTATCTAAGTGAGAACAAAAACAGAGTGGGAGAAGAAATGTCCAAACTACTAACTAAGTGAGAACTAACGGAGGCAATACGCTGGGTGAGTGACATCACAATCAAAACTCACCCAGGCGTATGCGTAATGGTACAGGAACAGCAGCGGGAACGGGGGCAAGAGGCATTACGCTGGGTGAGTGACATCACAATCAAAACTCACCCAGGCGTATGCGTAATGGTACAGGAAACAGCAGCGGGAAACGGGGGCAAGAGGCATTACGCTGGGTGAGTGACATCACAATCAAAACTCACCCAGGCGTATGCGTAATGGTACAGGAACAGCAGCGGGGCGAGGGCATCGCCACCGGGTGGCTGGCTGTCCGAGCCGAGGAACAGAGTGCTGGAACAGTGGCGGTGGCGAGGGTGTCGTCCACCGGGTAGCCGACTGTCGGAGCCGAGGAACAGAGTGCTGGAACAGTGGCGGTGGCGAGGGTGTCGTCCACCGGGTAGCCGCTGTCGGAGCCGAGGAACAGAGTGCTGGAACAGCGGCGGTGGCGAGGGTGTCGTCCACCGGGTAGCCGCTGTCGGAGCCGAGGAACAGAGTGCTGGAACAGTGGCGGTGGCGAGGGTGTCGTCCACCGGGTAGCCGCTGTCGGAGCCGAGGAACAGAGTGCTGGAACAGCGGCGGTGGCGAGGGTGTCGTCCACCGGGTAGCCGCTGTCGGAGCCGAGGAACAGAGTGGCGCGCCACACCTTGGTGTGCGCGTCGGAACCGAGAGACGCATCGGGGTGCGTCTGCGAGGAGGAGTGTGCCAAGCACGAGGATCTTTGGAAAATGCGCGTTGGAGACTGGAGAGCGTGCCAAGCTCTTGAAGATGCGCGTTGCGCGCTGGTGACTGGAGAGCGTGCCAAGCCCTTGCAGATGCGCGTTGCGCGCTGGTGACTGGAGAGCGTGCCAAGCCCGAAGGTCTAGGAGATGCGCGTCTGCGCGCTGGTCGGGGGAGCGTGCCAAGCTCGAAGGTCTGAAGTGGAACACTGGAATACCTCCCGTAGAGGATTAGAGAGCGCAGTACAGTGTCTCCCTCCAGGCAAACGGCGACAGGTGGCGAAGGCTTGAGCGCATCTGGCGCGCTGGTCTGGAGTGGAACACTGGAATACCTCCCGTAGAGGATTAGAGAGCGCAGTACAATGTCTCCCTCCAGGCAAACGGCGACGGGTGGCCAAAGCTTGCACCTCGTCTCACGCCGGGCGCTGGTCTGGATGTGCGTCAGGACGACAGCTGCGCGGGGGGTCTGAAGTGGATGACTGGGATGCCTCCCGTGGAAGTCTAGGGAGCGCAGACCAGTCCCACTCTCAGGCAACGGCGACAGCAGGCGAAGGCTGGAGCATACATCTCTACGCCGGAGAATCAATACAGCATAGGCAGAACAGAGGACCTCCCGAAAGAGTCTAGATGTTTGAGAATATGATACGGCATGTTTACAACACGACCCCCCCACGCCGAAACGAGGGGAAGAGCCCTGGTATTTAAAGCCCACAGGGGAACTAATTAGCCTGCCACCACAGGTGCGAGAGGTAATTGATAATAGTCCAGGTGTGGCCACTGAGAGTAAACGAGAGTAAAGAACGAGAGGGTGGGGGCTAGAGAGAGTGAGTAGGGAATTCCTAACAGTAGGCTTAAAGAAGACAGAGAAAGTTGGTGAGCAGCGGACAAAACCTCACAGTACCCCCCCCTCAACGGGAGCCACCTGGCGACCCAAAACAAATACAGACAGAGTGGCAGGGGGCAAAACAAGACAAAAACAAAAGGTACTGGCCAAGCCAGCAGGGGAAGCCACCACAAGAGTGGGGCTAGCAAAAGAAACAGGGTCGCCGAGGGGTAACTAGGGTAGCAGAGGGGCAACAGGAGGAACTGGCCTAGAGGAAACCGGGCCTAGAGGAACCGGGTCAGGAGGAACTGGGTCCAGAGAACTAGTCTAGAGGAACTGGTCTAGAGAACTGGCCTAGAGAACTGGCCAAGAGAACTGGCCTAGAGAACCGGTCTAGAGAACTGGTTTAGAGAACTGGCCTAGAGAACTGGTCTAGAGAACTGGTCTAGAGAAACTGAGGGGCAAGCAGGGTAGCTAAGGGGTAACCATGGTAGCACCGGGAAAGGGCTAGCAGAGGGAAAGTTAGCTGCCAGGGCACTGATAGCTACAGGGCCTATGCTAGCTGTACTGCTACATCAACATAGAGGCTGCGCAAGCTGCCAAGGCACTGATAGCTACAGGGCCTATGCCAGCTGTACTGCTACATTAACATAGAGGCTGCGCTAGCTGCCGGAGCTAGGCTGGCAGACAGGGCTGGACCAGCATGAGAGAACAAGCTAGCTGGAAGGACAGTCCTAGCTGTGTGAGATAAACTGACCTTGCTAGCTGAAAGGGCAGTCCTAGCAGTGGGAATACTGACCTTGCCAGCTGAAAGGGCAGTCCTAGCAGTGGGAGCAAACTGACCATGCTAGCTGAAGGGGCAGTCCTAGCAGTGGGAGATAAACTGACCTTGCTAGCTGAAAGGGCAGTCCTAGCAGTGGGGAAACTGACCTTGCTAGCTGAAAGGGCAGTCCTAGCAGTGGGAATACTGACCTTGCTAGCTGAAAGGGCAGTCCTAGCAGTGGGAATACTGACCTTGCTAGCTGAAAGGGCAGTCCTAGCAGTGGGAGAAAACTGACCCTGCTAGCTGAAGGGGCAGTCCTAGCAGTGTGAGATGCTACACAAAAAAGTGGAGGCCATGCAGAGGGACCGGGTTAGCTGCTTGGGCCTGGCTAGCTACAGGGCCTATGCCAGCTGCAAGGCTGCATTAACATAGAGGCTGTGCTAACAGCCGGGGCCAAGCTAGCAGACCGGGGCCATGCAGAGGGAATTGGGTTAGCTGCCTGGCATGGCTAGCTACAGGGCCCATGCCAGCAGCAAGGGCTGCATAAAACATAGAGGCTGTGCTAGCAGCCGGGGCTAAGCTAGCAGACTGGGGCTCTGCTGAGGGACTGGGTTAGCTGCCAGGGCAAGGCTAGCTACAGGGCCTATGCCAGCAGCAAGGGCTGCATAAACATAGAGGCTGTGCTAGCAGCCGGGGCAAGGCTAGCAGACAGGGGCCATGCTGGTAGTAGAGGCCTAACAAGCTGCAGGGGGGTCAAACAGGGCTAAGAGGGGAGCTAAACAGGGAAGCTAAACAGGGCTAACAGGGAAGCAAATGGGGGAGTCAACAGGCTAACAGGGGAGCTAACAGGCTAACAAGGAAGCTAGAGGGGAGCTAGAGGGAACAAGAAAAAAAAAGGCAAACTCAACATACACCGTCTGTGCTGGCTGGGGTCGTCGATTTGGTGGGGTCGTACTGTTATGGTTTGTAACCGACCCCAATCGCACAACACAAGACAGGTATGATGGTTTGCCAAGAAACAGATATTTATTGAGAGACAGGGAAAAAGGACACTGTCCCTTTAAGGGAGAACACAAATACAGGAATATAACAAGAGGGGAAAAACTAGGTGCCTTTAAGAGGCGGGCAGGAAAAGGGAACACTAAGGGAAGGTTAATGAACGCTAGGGGAAAACATTAAAGGAACGCTAAACATTAAAGGAACAGAGGAACTAGAGACTAGGAGAAGTCGGGACAAGGAGAGCTAGGGAACAGGAGAACTGGGGACTAGGAGAACTAGGGACAAGGAACTAGGTGGAACTAGAAGGGGAGAACTTGGGACCAGGAACTAGGTGGAACTAGAAAGGGGAGAACTAGGGACAGAGGGGACTGAGGCCCGCGGAGGCGGGCTGGGGAACAGGGAGGAACTGGGGACAGAGACCCGCGGAGGCGGGCTGGGGACAGGGAGGAAACTGGGGACTGGTGGGAAAACATCTGGGCCGCTCTGCAGAACAGAGGAGAGGGTTAATATTCAAAAGGGAACAAACAGAGCAGATGCAGAACAGTCCAAATAAACAAAGAAAACAAGGTAATAATATCTTCGTGTGACAAACACACAGGGGGAGATGTAATGTCCAAAAATACTATCTAAGTGAGAACAAAAACAGAGTGGGAGAAGAAATGTCCAAACTACTAACTAAGTGAGAACTAACGGAGGCAATACGCTGGGTGAGTGACATCACAATCAAAACTCACCCAGGCGTATGCGTAATGGTACAGGAACAGCAGCGGGAACGGGGGCAAGAGGCATTACGCTGGGTGAGTGACATCACAATCAAAACTCACCCAGGCGTATGCGTAATGGTACAGGAAACAGCAGCGGGAAACGGGGGCAAGAGGCATTACGCTGGGTGAGTGACATCACAATCAAAACTCACCCAGGCGTATGCGTAATGGTACACGAACAGCAGCGGGGCGAGGGCATCGCCACCGGGTGGCTGGCTGTCCGAGCCGAGGAACAGAGTGCTGGAACAGTGGCGGTGGCGAGGGTGTCGTCCACCGGGTAGCCGACTGTCGGAGCCGAGGAACAGAGTGCTGGAACAGTGGCGGTGGCGAGGGTGTCGTCCACCGGGTAGCCGCTGTCGGAGCCGAGGAACAGAGTGCTGGAACAGCGGCGGTGGCGAGGGTGTCGTCCACCGGGTAGCCGCTGTCGGAGCCGAGGAACAGAGTGCTGGAACAGTGGCGGTGGCGAGGGTGTCGTCCACCGGGTAGCCGCTGTCGGAGCCGAGGAACAGAGTGCTGGAACAGCGGCGGTGGCGAGGGTGTCGTCCACCGGGTAGCCGCTGTCGGAGCCGAGGAACAGAGTGGCGCGCCACACCTTGGTGTGCGCGTCGGAACCGAGAGACGCATCGGGGTGCGTCTGCGAGGAGGAGTGTGCCAAGCACGAGGATCTTTGGAAAATGCGCGTTGGAGACTGGAGAGCGTGCCAAGCTCTTGAAGATGCGCGTTGCGCGCTGGTGACTGGAGAGCGTGCCAAGCCCTTGCAGATGCGCGTTGCGCGCTGGTGACTGGAGAGCGTGCCAAGCCCGAAGGTCTAGGAGATGCGCGTCTGCGCGCTGGTCGGGGGAGCGTGCCAAGCTCGAAGGTCTGAAGTGGAACACTGGAATACCTCCCGTAGAGGATTAGAGAGCGCAGTACAGTGTCTCCCTCCAGGCAAACGGCGACAGGTGGCGAAGGCTTGAGCGCATCTGGCGCGCTGGTCTGGAGTGGAACACTGGAATACCTCCCGTAGAGGATTAGAGAGCGCAGTACAATGTCTCCCTCCAGGCAAACGGCGACGGGTGGCCAAAGCTTGCACCTCGTCTCACGCCGGGCGCTGGTCTGGATGTGCGTCAGGACGACAGCTGCGCGGGGGGTCTGAAGTGGATGACTGGGATGCCTCCCGTGGAAGTCTAGGGAGCGCAGACCAGTCCCACTCTCAGGCAACGGCGACAGCAGGCGAAGGCTGGAGCATACATCTCTACGCCGGAGAATCAATACAGCATAGGCAGAACAGAGGACCTCCCGAAAGAGTCTAGATGTTTGAGAATATGATACGGCATGTTTACAACACGACCCCCCCACGCCGAAACGAGGGGAAGAGCCCTGGTATTTAAAGCCCACAGGGGAACTAATTAGCCTGCCACCACAGGTGCGAGAGGTAATTGATAATAGTCCAGGTGTGGCCACTGAGAGTAAACGAGAGTAAAGAACGAGAGGGTGGGGGCTAGAGAGAGTGAGTAGGGAATTCCTAACAGTAGGCTTAAAGAAGACAGAGAAAGTTGGTGAGCAGCGGACAAAACCTCACAGAATAAGTAATAAATACAGAAACAACATGTTTAACAATATGTAAATGAGTAGCTACATTTATTTTACATTACATTAACATTTATACGGTCTTTGGCCCTTTAAGGGCAACCATAATGCTGATGTGGCCCTCTGTGAAAATGAGTTTGACACCCCTGATGATGGGTTGTTACATGGAGTCATTGAGCATCCTGATGGCCAAAAATCTGATCCGATCAGATAGGGATTAAAAGTTTTGAACTCCTGGGCTCCTTCTGAGTCTCTCTGTACTGGCCATGAAACTCTGGTAGCGCTTGCCTGACCGCAACAGTTCAAAGAGGCAGTTGTTTGGGTGACTAGAGTATTTGGTTATTCTCTTAGCCTTGGCCCTGCAACGCTTGTTGTAAATGCCTTAGAGAGTGGGAAGCCCCCCAGATAGCAAAAGGTGTTAATTCAATGTTGATTTATGGTCAAAATGCTTGATATTTGGTTAAGGTCGACGATTGATGATGGATCACCCATTAACCGATGAACCAATTGACCAATGTTGAAAACATGTCATTGAATCAATATTGTTTTGTGGTTGCATTTTAATGATTGAAATGCCAATATCTAATAAATGTTGAATCAACGTATGCTGTTCAACGTATGCTGTTTGTCGTCATTAAGTTGGACCGATCCGAATTCCCCCCCCCAATTTAAACAGATATGGTACGTCCCAGCCACATATCCTAGCTTCCACTATCTAATGCAGCACTCTCTCATTGTGAACTGGCAACAGAACAGCAACATCTGGATCCCCCGGATTTGATTCTACTGAGTGCTTTACAGTAAGTTTTGGCTATATTACTTTTATCTTAACTGTGTTCAGTGAAAAATAACGTTATTGTGAGTGTGACCGGTGTACTCTTGACGGCGTTGTGTATGTGCTTATACTGTAGTTTGGTAGGTAAATATATATATACGTCAACTAAGATAAATATTCATGAATATTCGTTAGCGTGTACTTAATATAACTCTGGAGAGTGTGCAAGTGGAATCGTACGGTTGTTTAAGACCTATAACCAGTTATTTATTATTTCGATGTAATTATTCTAGCGCCAAACGAACCTAGAGCAGTTTGTCAAAGATCTTCAGAATGTACTGTCTAATGGCATTATTTATAATGACAAGCAATTTGATGTACAGATTTCTTCTTTCATTTGTGATGCCCCGGCTAGAACTTATATTAAGCAGACCAAGGCATTTAATGGCTATTCTGGTTGTGTTTTCAGGAGGGTGTATGGAGAAATAAAATGACATATCCTGAAACAAAAGTCAGACTTAGGACAGACTCCAGTTTCTCAGACATGGTTGATGAGGCACATCACAATGGGACGAGCCCTTTAACAGGTTTAGTTAAGATGGTTTCTATGTTTCCAACTGATTACATGCATCTCTGTTGTCTTGGAGTTACAAGGAAACTGCTTAATATATGGTTAAAGGGGAAGAATTTGGCAACAAGGGTCCCTTCCAAAACTGTACAAGCCATTTCAGGTAAACTGCTAAAGCTACGTTCCTACATGCCTTGTGAATTTAACCGTAAACCAAGGGAACTGTCAGAGTTAGATCGCTGGAAACCTACTGAGTTGCGATCCTTCATGTTGTATTGGGGTCCTGTTGTTTTGAAGGATTCCCTCCCCAGTGAGCTGTATGACAACTTCATGTTGTTTTCTGTTGGAATGTACTTGTTGCTGTCCCCTAGTATTTCTGAGGAAATGTTGGCATTTGCGCACAAGTTGATGGTTTCTTTTGTTGAACACTTTGGGACAGTGTATGGAAAAGATGAAATTGTGTCAAATGTACACCAGCTTATTCATTTGGCTGAGGAATACAGGAAGTTTGGCACTCTAGATAATATCTCAGGATTCCCTTTTGAGAACTATCTTGGACAAATTAAGCATCTTCTACGCAAGCCACATCAGCCTCTACAACAGGTAGTGAAAAGGTTGTCTGAAATTCCACATGTTGGATCCCCATGTCCCACCGATGATCCAATTTTGCGTAATATTCACACTGATGGGCCTGTCCCCCCACAGTTTACTTCTTCACAACAGTACAGGAAGGTCTCCACTCATCGGTTTACTTTGTCCACAAAGAAAGGAGACAATTGTATTGAGGTTGGAGATGGATTTGCATTAGTAGAGAATATTCTTAAATCAGAGGAAGAGGTATATATAATTTACAGAAAGTACAGACACAAACAGCCATACTACATGTATCTCTGTGAATCATCATACATTGGTACATACAAGGTTAGTGGCTTGCAAGAAGATATAGGGATAGGTAAACTTGGCTATATCAAGCGCAAATGTCTTCTCTCTCCAGACGGAGATGGTGCCATTGCAATACCACTACTTCATTTAACAGCATAACCATACTGCCCTACAAAGCTAAAGTGCAGTAACTATATTGACACACTGACTCTAATGTCGGATTTCGGGGCATAACTTACCTCATTAATAAATACACAATTAGTACAATATCACATGTACACAGATAACATGTTTGGCTGGCCAATTGAAACGCTTAAAGGAAAACTCCAACATTTTGTGAAATTCGCTTATTTAACATCTTCCCTGGAGTTGGACAAGAAGATGCATACCTTTTTCGTCTCTCTGCATGCATTGGGCTTAGGGAACGCCTGGACCGTTAGCCTAGCTTAACTTCATCACTGGAAGTGGGGCAGACATCTAGCCTAGTTCACTACAGTCAGGAAATATACTTCAAATACAACTCCCAAACGTTCCTGTAAACATGTTGTGACCTGTGTGTTTACCACGTCTCTCAGTCACACAAGTCACACGAGTCTCCCAGTCACATGAGTCTCGTGTGACTGGGAGACTTGTGTGACTTGGAGACTCGTGTGACTTGTGTGACTTGGAGACTTGTGTGACTTGTGTGACTTGGAGACTTGTGTGACTTGGAGACTTGTGTGACTTGTGTGACTTGGAGACTTGTGTGACTTGTGTGACTTGTGTGACTTGGAGACTTGTGTGACTGGGAGACTCGTGTGACTTGTGTGACTTGGAGACTTGTGTGACTCGTGTGACTTGGAGACTTGTGTGACTGGGAGACTTGTGTGACTGGGAGACTTGTGTGACTTGGAGACTTGTGTGACTCATGTGACTTGGAGACTTGTGTGACTTGTGTGACTCGTGTGACTTGGACTTGTGTGACTTGTGTGACTTGGAGACTTGTGTGACTTGGAGACTTGTGTGACTTGGAGACTTGTGTGACTTGTGTGACTGGGAGACTTGTGTGACTGGGAGACTTGTGTGACTTGTGTGACTTGGAGACTTGTGTGACTCATGTGACTTGGAGACTCGTGTGACTCATGTGACTTGTGTGACTTCGACTTGTGTGACTTGTGTGACTTGTGTGACTTGGAGACTTGTGTGACTTGGAGACTTGTGTGACTCATGTGACTTGGTACTTGTGTGACTCGTGTGACTCGTGTGACTTGGACTTGTGTGACTTGTGTGACTTGGAGACGTGTGTGACTTGGAGACTTGTGTGACTTGGAGACTTGTGTGACTTGTGTGACTGGGAGACTTGTGTGACTTGTGTGACTGGGAGACATGGTAAATACACAGGTCACAACATGTTTACGGGAACGTTTGGGAATTGTATTTTGATGGGCTACTGGTGGGCAATCCCAGCTATATGCATATACGTGCCGGTGGCTCTCAAAGAGCACCGGGAGTTGGCCACCAGTCCCATAGCAAACAGTTTCCTAGGTGTGAGATACGTCCTATGAATATAATATAACAGCAAGGTGACAGGATGTAGATATTATACTATATCAAATTTAAATAACAAAAAGGCTATGTACAGTTCCAACAAGAAAATTATGTTATGTGATGTGCAATGAGCAATGTGCAATAATTAGCTGTGGGTAAAATGCAATGTGTAATACAGTTTAGCAGCAGCAACAATTTACAAATATACACCATATCAAGCTGAGTAGGTACAAGTTAAAGAGACTTTCCACCAAAGATACCGCCACTGTCTCGTTTATTCTGTAGGTTACAGTTTAAACTATTAGATGTAGGCCTGTGTTTCTGGGGGATTTCTAGCGTATTTCTATACAAAGATTGTGAGTCTGAGATTCTAAATTGTGACAAACGAATCCTTATGGAAACAAACACAGAACAAATGTTGTCAATGCTCAAATACATGTGTATTTGTATGTTTGTATCCATGTGCAAGACGGTGTTTTGCTGGCGGGTCTTTGTGCAAACGGCGGGTTTGAGCATCACTTAACTTGTGTCACTAGCTGTTACATCTCTCTCCACTGGGTCGGCCGCAGGGTGAAAGCAAAGGCAAGCGAAATGGAAATGGAAGGAGAGAGCAGGAGAATGGAGCTTGGGGACGATTCTCTCTGGGGGGGTGGGGTGGCTGGTACTCTGGTGAGCCCCTCATCGGCTGCTGCTGTCTGGGTGCCTTCGTCAGATTTTACCCTGAAGCTGGTGGTGGAGATGAGAGGGGAGCTCTGGCTTTTACAGGCCCAAGACAGGAGCCCCAAGCTGGGCTTCAGTTTTACCCCCGTCACCGGTCTGTCTCCACCACTCTGGATCTGTGTCTTCTTGTGAAGGTCTACTGGCTTTCAGCTGCCAAACACTGACACAATGTATGCACGCACGCACACACGCACAAACAACACACGCACACACACACACACACACACACACACACACACACGGACACACACACACGGACACACGGACACACACACACACACACACACACACACACACACACACACACACACACACACACACACACATACACATACACGTACACAATCTCTCTGCTGTGTGTATGTGTGTGTATGTATGTGTGTATGTATGTATGTATGCATAGGCGCCCACGTAATTGAGCAGGCGAAGCGGGTGCTCTACCAGTATTGAACTTGGGGGAGCAAACTCGTCTCTTTGCTCCCTCACTTTTTGATCATATGATATATCCCCCCCCCCCCCATATATAAATATTATCTAACTATAACTATGTAATTTCAATCAAATTAATAATACGCAATGACACTTAATAGCAAGTTTTTAAGTTTCCAAAGACTGCGACACCCCCCTGTCCGATATGGTTTGATCCAGCCCCCAGCAGACAGAGCGGACGCGCACTCCAGTCTCACAGCGCTGCAGGCAGCCTCCAGGTGTAAACTGATACGCAGGCAGCGTGAACACTTTGTCACAACAGCAGGATCTTC
Organism: Notolepis coatsorum; assembly: GCF_963971535.1. Lineage (NCBI taxonomy): Eukaryota > Metazoa > Chordata > Actinopteri > Aulopiformes > Paralepididae > Notolepis > Notolepis coatsorum. The sequence continues at coordinate 183,035,307 of NC_140166.1, read as the reverse complement.
CACTAAGTAAGTTCAGTTGTTCGAACAAACTATTATGTTAGACATCATCTTTACTATTGAGTGGTATAACTTCTACCACTCAATACAATAAAATTGTTTCCTGGTCCGAAATGCCATCTGGTCAATAATAATAATAACAAAGTTTCCCTCTGGTTGGCGTTAGCTTTAGTGCTAGCCGCTAGCTAACGTTGTCATATATCTAGATATGTGGTGTCGTCAGCTGGATAACGTTGACTTCGTTTGGCAAATTTTAACGTTCGCTATGGCAGACGAGCAGGGCCGGATTAACGACGGCCGCGGCCCGTGGGCCTTTAGTGACGAGGGCCCCCCCAAAAAAAATTACGTTTTTTTTTTTTTTTTTTTTTTTATTATAATAATAATGCAATAAAAATCTGAAAATGAAGGGATTATGTCCATGAGTGTCATTTTTAGAAATTAAGGCCTGCCTCTTATATAAGCCTCTCTAATAAAGGCCTGGTGCTCTTTGCAGCTGAGGTAAATAGAAGACCCGTCCTATATTTGAGGATTTACGGTAAATCAAGATGTTCAATTATCTTAAGGTACAATACCTGAAATGAAAATGTGTGTGTGTGTGTGTGTGTCCAGCCAACCAGGTAACATGGCAGAAAAAAGAAAGAATACAGACATCGGAGCATTTTTCAGTACACCAAAACGCAAAGTAAGAACCCTAGTAGCCTAATAGCTCAAAGACTTAAAGGGCGGGCTCCACAAATAATGGATTGCACGGTGTTAATTGCACCCTTACTTACAATTCATTATGAATTGTAAATGGGGGACCCTGATGTAAACAAAACAAAAGTCTTTTTCTGGTCTGCATCCCCTTAACAATTGTGTGTATTGAGCCGTACTATATTGTACCCATTCTGCAATATGTTAATTCCATTTTTTAATATTATTATTATTATAGTAATTGGCTATCATACTGCAATATAAACTGAGTTTTATAGTGAAAAGAGCAGCTTTATTAGTCAAGATTGAAGGCTCTATATTGCAGGAAATTGCACGTACAGGTTCATTAAATGAAAAAAATATCAAACCACCCCTTGCCTGTCAAAAAAAATAAATTAAAAAAAAAAAAAAATAAAAAAAAAAAAAATAAAAAAAAATGCACCCCCACTTTCAACTATAACTAGGCGGCCATGTATGTATGTGTGTATGTATGTGTGTGTGTGTGTGTATGTGTGTGTGTGTATGCGTGTGTGTATGTGTGTATGTGTGCGTGTGTGTGTGTGTGGTGTGTGTGTGTGTGTGTGTGTGTGTGTGTGTGTGTGTGTGTGTGTGTGTGTGTGTGTGTGTGTGTGTGTGTGTGTGTGTGTGTGTGTGTGTGTGTGTCTGCTCTCCTGCTGAAAGGTCAGACCTCATCACTGTGTCAGACACACTTTATTCCTCCAGGCCAGACAGACCAGCTCTGTTCTCACGACGTCTTCTCATGTCAGAGCGCAACAATGTTGTGTGTCTGTCAGAGTCGTGTCTCCTGGATATCCTTTGTCTCCCCTCCCTCTCTCTTTCGCTCTCTCTCTCTCTTCAGAGCAGCTGAACCTCTCTGCTCACATCGCCTCAGCAACCAGAACTTGCAGATTATTCCCGAGCAACGTGAGAAGGATCCTGAAAAGAAGCCACCCAAATCATCCAGACATCAACAGTCATGTCTCGCCTCGACTATTGCAATGCTCTGCTAGCTGGCTTACCAACTCGCGCCACTCAGGCACTTCAGCTCATACAGAACAGTGGCCCGCCTGATCTCCAATCTACTAAAGTCAGCACCACATCACCTCACTTCTCAGAGAGAGCTGCACTGGCTCAAATCCACTTCAAGGTTCTTGACCTGGCATACCGTCCTATACCTCCTAGTCAGGCTCCTGGGAGGTCATCAAAACGAAGCAGGGTGTACTCTGTCCTCGATCCACAATGGTGGAACAAACTTCCCACCACAGTCAGGACATCTGAAACCACCACAGTCAGGACAGCTGAAACCACCACAGTCAGGACAGCTGAAACCACCACAGTCAGCTGAAACCACCACAGTCAGCTGAAACCACCACAGTCAGGACAGCTGAAACCATCACAGTCAGGACAGCTGAAACCATCACAGTCAGGACAGCTGAAACCACCACCGTCAGGACAGCTGAAACCATCACAGTCAGGACAGCTGAAACCATCACAGTCAGGACAGCTGAAACCATCACAGTCAGGACAGCTGAAACCACCACAGTCAGGACAGCTGAAACCACCACAGTCAGGACAGCTGAAACCATCACAGTCAGGACAGCTGAAACCATCACAGTCAGGACAGCTGAAACCATCACAGTCAGGACAGCTGAAACCACCACAGTCAGGACAGCTGAAACCACAACAGTCAGGACAGCTGAAACCATCACAGTCAGGACAGCTGAAACCATCACAGTCAGGACAGCTGAAACCACCACAGTCAGGACAGCTGAAACCATCACAGTCAGGACAGCTGAAACCATCACAGTCAGGACAGCTGAAACCACCACAGTCAGGACAGCTGAAACCACCACAGTCAGGACAGCTGAAACCACCACAGTCAGGACAGCTGAAACCACCACAGCCAGGACAGCTGAAACCATCACAGTCAGGACAGCTGAAACCACCACAGTCAGGACAGCTGAAACCACCACAGTCAGGACAGCTGAAACCACCACAGTCAGGACAGCTGAAACCATCACAGTCAGGACAGCTGAAACCACCACCGTCAGGACAGCTGAAACCATCACAGTCAGGACAGCTGAAACCATCACAGTCAGGACAGCTGAAACCATCACAGTCAGGACAGCTGAAACCACCACAGTCAGGACAGCTGAAAACATCACAGTCAGGACAGCTGGAACCATCACAGTCAGGACAGCTGAAACCATCACAGTCAGGACAGCTGAAACCACCACAGTCAGGACAGCTGAAACCACCACAGTCAGCTGAAACCACCACAGTCAGGACAGCTGAAACCATCACAGTCAGGACAGCTGAAACCATCACAGTCAGGACAGCTGAAACCACCACAGTCAGGACAGCTGAAACCATCACAGTCAGGACAGCTGAAACCACCACAGTCAGGACAGCTGAAAACATCACAGTCAGGACAGCTGAAACCATCACAGTCAGGACAGCTGAAACCATCACAGTCAGGACAGCTGAAACCATCACAGTCAGGACAGCTGAAACCACCACATTCAGGATAGGTGAAACCATCACAGTCAGGACAGCTGAAACCATCACAGTCAGGACAGCTGAAACCATCACAGTCAGGACAGCTGAAACCACCACAGTCAGGACAGCTGAAACCACCACAGTCAGGACAGCTGAAACCACCACAGTCAGCTGAAACCACCACAGTCAGGACAGCTGAAACCATCACAGTCAGGACAGCTGAAAACACCACAGTCAGGACAGCTGAAACCACCACAGTCAGGACAGCTGAAACCATCACAGTCAGGACAGCTGAAACCACCACAGTCAGCTGACACCACCACAGTCAGGACAGCTGAAACCATCACAGTCAGGACAGCTGAAACCATCACAGTCAGGACAGCTGAAACCATCACAGTCAGGACAGCTGAAACCACCACAGTCAGGACAGCTGAAACCATCACAGTCAGGACAGCTGAAACCATCACAGTCAGGACAGCTGAAACCATCACAGTCAGGACAGCTGAAACCACCACAGTCAGCTGAAACCACCACAGTCAGCACAGCTGAAACCATCACAGTCAGGACAGCTGAAACCATCACAGTCAGGACAGCTGAAACCACCACAGTCAGGACAGCTGAAACCATCACTGTCAGGACAGCTGAAACCATCACAGTCAGGACAGCTGAAACCATCACAGTCAGGACAGCTGAAACCATCACAGTCAGGACAGCTGAAACCATCACAGTCAGGACAGCTGAAACCATCACAGTCAGGACAGCTGAAACCACCACAGTCAGGACAGCTGAAACCACCACAGTCAGGACAGCTGAAACCACCACAGTCAGGACAGCTGAAACCACCACAGTCAGGACAGCTGAAACCGTCTGTGGGATATTTGTGGATATCCTGAAGAAGAATGTACTCAGTCAACCGAGGTCAAGATAATAAGGTTTATTATCCAGCCAGATAGAAATGTACAAATAGTAGTTAGAGAGAATGGCTGAGGGGCTCTCCCCAGGTGGTCAGCTGAATTCACCCAGGTAGAGACCTGGATTGTGGTCGGGAGGAGCCTTATATAGTTAAAAGGGGGGGATGTGGTCCCATTTGATAGGTCAAATGGGTGGGGGAGGGGTACACAGGTAAGGGGACACAGGGGAGGGGAACGTCTTTACATGAGAGAGTTGGGGAATCATTATATTATTCCACACGTCCCAATTGTCTGCCGTCGAGTGAAAACGCAATTTTCAATCATTATCTCAAATATATTATATTGGAAATATAATATATTACCATTATGTACTTTACCACCATGTCTATACTACTATCTACTATGTACTATGTTACTATCCCTATACTACCTACTATGCTAATATGTCTATACATATGCACTCAAGTTCAACACTGTTTGATGAACAATACCATTGACCCTTAGCTGCCAGAGGTGTACCCCTCCTGATGACGGGTTGTTCACAAATTGTAAATCGCTTTGGATTAAAAAAAATTGTAGAATGGTAACTATGGCAGAATGATAGGATGACTGCTGAGTGAGGCCATCATGTCTAAATGACTGCTCCAATCTTAATCAGCTTCTAGCATGCTAGCGATATAGTAGGGGCCATAATGGGGATAGAGTAACGTCTAGCTGTCCCCTTTTTCTCTCTCTCTCTCTCTCTCTCTCTCTCTCTCTCTCCTCTCTCTCTCTCTCTCTCTCTCTCTCATCTCTATCTCTCTCTCTCTCTCTCTCTCTCTCTCTCTCTCTCTCTCTCTCTCTCATTCTCTCTCTCTCCTTTCTCTCTCTCTCTCTCTCTCTCTCTCTATCTCTCTCTCTATCTCACTTTCTCTCCTCTTTCTCTCTCTTTCTCTTTCTCTCTCTCACACACAGACACACACACACACATACACACACACACACACACACACACACACACACACACACACACACACACACACACACACACAACACACACACACACACACACCACACACACACACACACACACACACACACACCACACACACACACACACACATACACACACAGGTAAGGAGGAGAACTCTCTCTTGATGAGATTCTTCTTAAACCATCTGATGTTATCTTCACTCAGAAGCTCAGCCTTTCAGATTCCACTCTATTATCTGATTGCATGAACACATTCCTTGATACTGTCTGTGCAAATTGGTTTTGCCAGACACCACCACGCTCATGAGGGAGAACGGAGAGAGAGAGAGAGAGAGAGAGAGAGAGAGAAGAGAGAAGAGAGACTCACTGGCAATTAACATTACCTCTTTTCACAGACTAGTGCGGTCACACAGGGCCTCGCAGGAAGGGGGGCCCCAGCAAAAAAAAATTAAAAAAAATTAAAAAAATTTATTATTATTATTTTTTAATAATTCTTTTTATTTCTTTTTATTTTTTTTTATTTTTTTTGCGAGGCCCCCCTTCCTGCGAGGGCCCTTTTCATCACAGACCTAAAATCTAGTTTTGCTAGTTGCTTACATGCTTTATATATTTCACATTATACGTTTTGTATAATAGTGTTCCGGTTTCTGCGGCTCTGCTGCTCTGCAGATAGACACGTTTGTAGAATAGTGTTCCGGTTTCTGCGGCTCTGCTGCTCTGCAGGATAGACACGTTTGTAGAAATAGTGTTCCGGGCTCTTCCCGGATCCACGAGGGAAGGGGCTACAGTCAGCCAGGTACACTAGGATCTATTCAGCGCTATCCAGAGGAGCGAGTGGATGTCTTTTTGAAAAGCAGCATGGAGCAGAAGGAATAACACCGTGTGCCATAAGCTTGTTATCAATACCAAGTATGAATGGTTATGCCAACTTTGCCAAGACGAAGAGGATGTTCGGCAGATGGACTGAAGATGAAATGTTGTTGCATGTTAGAACCTTCAGGAGTCAGGCTATAGCTATGTCGGCTAGTACTAGTAGGCAATTAGCTAAAGGCAGGGACGCGTAACTAGCGTTAGCTAATGCTAGCTAGCTAGCATTAGCTAGCGTTAGCTACGCTAGTTACGCGTTCCTGCCTTTAGCTAATTGCTAAGTTATCGAGTGCTAACGTGTGGGCAGATAAACTAGGACTTCCAAGGGACTGTACTTTTCATCTCCACGGAAAATGCGTCGATGTCGTCTCCTTCCAACTTTGCCATTGATACTGCGTTATGGTGAGTTTTTCTATGCAACCTATTCTATTCCCGCCATTGAGCTCTCTCTCTCTCTCTCTCTCTCATCTCTCTCTTCCTCTCTCTCTCTCTCTCTCTCTCTCTCTCTCTCATCTCTCTCTCTCTCTCTCTAAAACACAGAGTGCTTCCCAATCCTCTCCTCGAAGCACCCCAGCCGTTCCATGTATTTGTTAAATTATACCACCAGCACACCTGATTCAACTTAACAAGCCCTTTATTAGTTGAATCAGGTGTGCTGGTTGGTGGAATTTAACAAATACATGGAACGGGCTGGGGTGTCTCGAGGAGAGGTTTGGGAACCACTGCTCTAACACACACACATACATGCTCTCTCTCTAACACACACACACACAGACATGCTCTCTCTCTCTAACACACAAACCACACATGCTCTCTCTTTCTCTTTCTAACACACACAGACATGCTCTATATCTTTCTCTAACACACAAAATTACATGCTCTCTCTCTCTATATTTCCCTCTCTTTCTAACACACACACACATATACATGCTCTCTCTCTAACACACACACACAAACAGACATGCTCTCTATCTCTCTCTTTCTAACACACACAGACATGCTCTATCTATCTCTCTCTCTTCAATTCAAATGGGCTTTATTTTACATTCTTGTATTTCTCCAGTAGGTATGGGAGTTTTGAGTTATTGTCCATGTTTTCAAAGTCTCTTTGGGTGTTTGCAATTTGTGGGAAGTATATGTCTTGGTATACTGGGCAGGTTGTTAAGAAGTGGAGCTCGGTTTCCACCTCATCTTGTGTGCAAGTGGGTGCATAGTCTGTCTTTGCTTGTGGGCCAGGTCTGCCTATGGCGGCCTTTCTCGATGGCTAGGCTGTGCTTGCTGAGTCTGTACCTAGTCAAGGGATCTTCTTAGTATTGGGTCAGTCACAGTGCTCAGGTATTCTGCCACTGTGTACTCTCTTGTTTAGGGCCAAATAGCATTTCAATTTGCTCTGGTTTTGGGTTGTTTCTTTCCAATGTGTGTGTCTCTCTCCTCTCTCTCTCTCTCTTCTCTCTCTCTCTCTCCTCTCTCTCTCTCTCTCTCTCTCTCTCTCTCTCTCTCTCTCTGGCCTTGCTCTGGTGGAGGGTCAGGGGCATTGCCGGGTCTGTGCAGCGATAACACTGTATATTGACTGTAGAACGGGAGCTCTCTCTCGCTTCTACTCGCTCTCTCTCTCTTGCTATATGTTGACTGTATCATGCCCAGCCTCGGGCAGCGCTATTATTTAAGAATATGTTGACTGTATGAAGATTTAAATTTTTTTTTCCTTTTAGGGGGGGGGGGGGGGGGGGGGGGCTCGCGTTTAAATCTTGCACAGGGCCTCGCATTTCTCCCAGGCGGCCCTGCCCCCAATATATCACTGTAAACATAACTATGTAATTTCAATACAATTAATAATACGCATTTCCCTCACAATGGTTTGATCAACTGCCTCCAAGCCCCAGCAGTCAGTGGCGAATATAGGCTACAGTCCATGTGTGGTAATATCAGTGAGCGAGTCTGTCATTGGTGGCAGACCTTTCCAGTAAGTTTGTTCAAACAAAGGATATGTTAGACATGTCTTTACTCTCTACCACTCAATACAATAAAACACATTTATAATCATCACCTTCTCTTTAATTTTCGCTGCATTGAATTACAGATCACTCTTTATGTTAGCTAGTGGTTAGCTGACGTTGCTAGCTGCTACTGCTAGTAATGTCAACCAGTGTTTGTGTGTTTGACTAGCTACAGTAGCTACCTGTATATCGAAGTCCATTATAGAATGATAGAAGATAATATGATAGAAGCCCATCTCCTACTGTAAATAACCTGCACTGTAGCCAGCCAGCCAGGTAGAACATGGCAGAACAAATAAAAACACCGACATCAGAGCCTTTTCAGGTACATTAAAACGCAAAGTAAGAACCCTATAGTAGCCTAATATCTCAAAGACTAGTTGAAAAATGTTCATACAAAAGAGGTGGAATGCTAATGGAAATGTTTCATAATGATGTCATTAGGCAGAGCAGGCAAGAGCTGGTACACAGACAGCAGAGCTGGGGACAGATAGGCAGGAACAGACTGGCAGAGACAGGGAGTCTCAGGTAAGTTTGTTGAGTTTTTGTTTGGCAACCTTATGAAATTTTCTAAATGGTTTAGACTTGTAAAATATGGGCATATTTTAATTAAATGTATTTAACCTTTATTTACCCAGGCAAGCATTAAGAACAAATTCTTAAAATGTATTTGAACATAATTGGACAATGCCATGGATTGTTGCACTCTCAAACTTAAACTGGTGACAGAACCACGATTTGTTTAAACACATAACATATCAAAGTGCTTGACTTAAACTTAAACATAACATATATCAAAGTGCTTGACTTAAACTTAAAAGTATATTCTACCATACAAAAGAACTCTGTTCCTCAATATACATTTAACATATTACAAACGTAGGCTATGTGTTACAGCACTACTTTTGGTGTCCCCCCCAGGAATTGCTCTTGAGGAAATGTAATGTAATTGTCCCCCCCCAAATTGATATCAGATTTTTCGCCCCTGGGTCTCTCTCTCTCTCCTCTCTCTCTCTCTCTCTCTCCTCTCTCTCTCTCTCTCTCTCTCTCTCTCTCTCTCTCTCTCTCTCTCTCTCTCTCTCTTCTCTTTCCTCTTCTCTCTCTCTCTCCTCTCTCTCTCTCTCTCTCTCTCTCTCTCTCTCTCTCTCTCTCTCTCTCTCTCTCTCTCTCTCTCTCTCTCTGCGTTTCATCCTCACCAAAATAGAGTCTTTGAACTCTCTTGTTGGACAGGGGATGCGAGGGGGAAATCAAACAGCATGTGTCGGCAGCACGCGCTCAGATGCTTGTTAGAGAGCCGCTGGTATCGAGATGCATTAAGCAGGTCAAACTGATTCAAGGCACTAAACTAAACGAACATTTTAATGTTTTTGCCAAATAGCCCAAAGCTATAGTCAAGACCGATTACAGAGGAGGCTGGGATCTAACGATGAATCACGCCGTCAGATGTGTTGCACTTAAAGGAGAAATATTCCATGCCAGGGAGATGCAGTCCACGTAGTTAACCCTTAATTACCCATCATGTAAAAACCTGGTTTGAAATGAGTGGTCTGTGGTTGCTGCCATTCGTAATGGCTGTCATTAATTATCGTCTGCTTTGTCTGTTGTGGTCCTATAGGCCTCTTGTCCTTAAAGCGCTGGGCTACACGACAGTGGTGTATTGTGCATTCCTTCCTGTACTGCAGCCAATTAAAGTGGCAGCAGCTCGTCTGTGTGGTCCAATGGAGCATATCTTTGGTTCTGTCCAAAATCTGACCGAGTGCTGCTCCCCAGCCTCTCTGCTGAAACCTGCGGATCCATCACAGCCAATCGCCGCTTCCGTCGCAGGCAGTGTCTGTGGACAGCTCATGAGCAGTTTGAGGGGTCCTCGGGGCCCCGGTGACTACCATGCAGAAGATTTGCTGTGCTCTTACCAAGTGAGTTGGAGGGGACGGCTGTGTGTGTGTGTGTGTGTGTGTGTGTGTGTGTGTGTGTGTGTGTGTGTGTGGGTGTGTGTTGTGTGTGTGTGTGTGTGTGTGTGTGTGTGTGTGTGTGTGTGTGTGAGTGTGTGTGTGTGTGTGTGTGTGTGTGTGTCGTGTGTGAGTGTGTGGTGTGTTGTGTGTAGTTGTGTGTGTGTGTGTGTGTGTGTGTGTGTGAGTGTGTGTGTGTGGTGTGTGTGTGTGTGGTGTGTGTGTGTGTGATTGTGTGTGTGTGTGTTGTGTAGTGTGTGT
>NC_140166.1:182977189-183024964 GCF_963971535.1 Notolepis coatsorum | reverse complement strand
ACACTGGCGATGGCCGGCACACACACACAGGAACACACACACACACATGCATTGTTTTTTTTGGGTCGCCGATGCGATTGAGTCTCTGCGCTTGACCCATCCTGTCGTCCTTCCCCCCAAGGGCAGCCGGGAGCAGATAGGGGCATCGGCGAGGTACCACGCCCCGGGGACCAATCCAAGTGCTCCTGCCTGTCTTCGTCAAGGACGTGACAGCGTCAGCGGTCTGTTGTGCATGTTTTTCCATTGGGTTTCTCTTATCGGGGGGGGGGGGGGGGGGGGACCCTTGCGAGCACGGGAGAACATGCAAACTCCACACAGAAAGGCCTGGGAGATACCCCACCTGGGTACCTGGCAACGCGGAAACTTGGTCCCCAAGCGGGAATCGAACCTGGACCTTCTTGCTGTGAGGCGACAGTGTTTGCCGCCTTAAGAATTCAATTAATTAAAGAAATGCATTGAAATCAGTGACATGAGGTGTCAAATGAGGCTGATCACATCACGCCTGCTGTTGTGCCACTCTATCATGTTACAAGTTAATCTATCATGTTACAAGTTCATCTATCATGTTAGAAGTTAATACAACTCACCATTTTACCACTTGATTAAAAATTTAAAATAAATTACACAAAGAAACCAAATTACTTTCAGATGGGGATATATCTTTCAGTAAAGTGAGATAATAATAATAATGGCTTGGATTTATAGAGCGCCTTTCACTTACCCAAGGCGCTTGAGATGATTTGAGATTTAAGTTGTGAGAGCAATGAAACCTGGAGAAGAAACATAGAGAGAGAGAGAGAGAGAGAGAGAGAGAGAGAGAGAGAGAGAGAGAGAGAGAGAGAGAGAGAGAGAGAGAGAGATAGAGAGAGAGAGAGAGAGAGAGAGAGAGAGAGAGAGAGAGATAGAGAGAGAGAGAGAGAGAGAGAGAGAGAGAGAGAGAGAGAGAGAGAGAGAGAGAGAGAGAGACAGCCATGGTGATGATGAGGAGGATGATGAGGATGAGGATGGTGATGAGATGACAGAAATCTAGATGGCTGACTTGTGCATAGGGGAGAAGGAGGAAGGTGTGTGTGTGTGTGTGTGTGTGTGTGTGTGTGTGTGTGTGTGTGTGTGTGTGTGTGTGTGTGTGTGTGTGTGTGTGTGTGTGTGTGTGTGTGTGTGTGTGTGTGTCTGGATCCTCCCCAGGGCATAAACTCTCAAAGTTACATATCCTGGTAAAAGCATAAACATGTGTGACATTTCAACAGACATTTCAACATCTTCATCTCTACATCCCTGTGGGTGCACATACACACACACACACACACACACACACACACACACACACACACACACACACACACACACACACACACACACACACACACACACACACACACACACACACACACACACACACACACACACACACACACACACACACACACACACACACACACACACACACACACACACAGCCTTTTGCCTTCAGAGCAGAGGGTTCTGTAAACGGCATAGTGAGCTCTGCATGCTGCCAGTCAGAACAGACTTAGATCCATTCTGCCTTATCGCCATGACACCCACAACCTCTCTGGAGAAACACTAGATGATTTAACTCTGGCATGGCTGCCCCTTCTCCTCAACATTCATCTGAAAATATGCCAGGGCAAGTTATGTATTGTATTTATGCAAACTGACACCCCTCCTCTAGATATCATATAACAAATCAAGTTTCATCTTTCTCCAGTGGTCGTGTTGTGGTAGAAATCCCCCCGCATCTATCCTCTGTTAGTGCTGAAGGGGCCTATTCTATTCTAAATGTTGTATGAAGAGCAGAACTGGCAATACCACGTTTTTATTAGCATTTGAACAAAAACCCTCTGTCTCTCAACCAGCTGGGGACAATATCATTCTTTCAATGATTGGCTTAGTTTGTAGTTCTGCCCTAACCGGGCCACTGAGTTCTCCTAGTGGGGCGACTGCAGCCCATTCCAGATGTTACAAAGTTGCACCCATTGCAGCACAAAACCGTGTCTCTCAAACCACCGTTCTGCACCCTTCCTCCTCATACAGCATCTATATCTATCTGCTGTAACTACATCTGTACTATCCCTTTCTGAACACGACCACAGAGCTATAGAGAACCTCTGGTCAAACCACACTAACAAAACAGAGATGAACCTGGAGAGAACTTGTTCAACTAAGAGGTATTGCATAAAGCAAGGCATAAATCATGCATTGGTGTGAACTGGAGACATGCCGCGAGGATTTGCTATTCTGCTGTACATTCCTTCTGACTGCACTCTGCTCTACTGGACTAGAGAGCCTAAATTACCTTATTTAACCCCTGCTAAACTCCCTGAATCTCTGAGTGAGGGGCAGGGAGGAGGAGCAGGGGCAGGGGGGAGGTGAGGGAGAAGGATGAGGGCAGGATGAGGGGGAAGGGGAGGCAGGGAAGAGATGACTATAGACAGGGAGAGAGACGGTTGAAAGAGGGGGATGGGGGAAGGTAGGTAGTATACAGTAGGTGGAACAAGTCAAACAGACACATAATCAACAGTACAGTGAGTAGCTAATGTCATGTCACTCCATCTCCTGCGGCTGTGCTCTGCACTGTCTAATGCTATTTACACAACTACTAACCTACCTGTCAACTGCTGTCATGCAACCATGGGTGGGTGACAATATTGTCACAAGGAAAGATGAAATTACATACCTAGGTTCCACCCTAGAGGCAAATCTTTCCTGTGACAAAATGGCATCCAATGTAATAAAAAAAGTCAACCAACGAACTCGATTCTTGTACCGGATATCCTCTCTGGTAAACAAGAATACCCTGAAGACTCTGGCAGGAGCACTCATTCAAGGGTACTACGACTATGCTTGCACCTCATGGTACCAAAGCACCTCAAAGGCGCTAAAAACAAAATTACAAACATCTCAAAACAAACTGGTCAGACTACTGCTTGACCTTACCCCTAGAACCCACCTCACCCCTGCCCACTTTGACAACCTAGGATGGCTTAGAGTAGACAACAGAGTACAGCAACTTGCAATGGGCCTGGTCTACAAGATACACTACACGACTAAGGTACCCATGTACATGTCAAAATACTTCCCAAAGGTCAGTGAATACCACGATCACAACACCAGAGGGAGCTCCACAAATCATGTTAAACCCAGATTCGGCTCAAACAAGGGACTAAACATGTTTTGCAATTATGCCACATCTATGTGGAACGCCCTACCCAAAGCTGTAAAGGAATGTGAATCACTACCCACTTTCAAAACCACTCTTAAAGAGCACCTACGGGAGACTGCAATTCGAAACTGGCCCCTGTAAATGTCCTAACGCAACCCCCTCCAATGTACAATAAATGTCCTATTAAACCAATAATACACAAGACCCTCTTCTTGGGACCAAGTAAGGTTTAGTCGATAATCCAATGTACAGTTACCCCCCCCCCACCCCGCTTACCCAACCCCCCCCCACCCTACCACCTACAATGTACAGTTTCCCCCCACCCCACCTACCCAACCCCCCCCTCCACCCCTCCTACCAACCTCCTACCTACCAACCTCCTCCAATGTATAGTGTCTTCGTCAAATGTATATACTCTCATTTTTAGACTGTTCTTGTATCAAAAACAGTACTGTATTTGTAAATCTGGTATGTCATAGATGTAGCAGTAGTGTCTATCTGTATGTCATGTATGTCAGATATATGTTATGATGAATTGAAAATGGGGGACCCTGATGTAAACAAGACGAAAGTCTTTCTCTGGTCTGCATCCCCTTAACAATTGTGTGTATTGAGCTGTACTGTTGTACCCATTCTGCAATCTGTTAATACAATTTTCAATCAATCCAATCAATCAATCAAAACCACTACTTGGTCCTCTCCTGTTTTTACTAACTCGTCCCCCCTACTATTACATGGAATACCCTGGTCTCCCTACTCGTTTTCCCCCCTGGCAAGCTTTTTTACTCTCCTCTTGAACTCCTGCTTCTCAAACAAAAACCATCGGTTATCTCCTAATGCACTCATCTCCACTCGCTCCGCCGGCATCCTCCGCAGATAGCTTCACCACGGCCACAAACGCACCTGCCATCTACATCCAAACGGTATCCGACGTCCAGACCATACAGTCCCACTGCACCTCCTCACACTGTTAACCTGGATAACCTCAGAACCTTGACAGCACACCCCCATTAGAATAGAATAGAATAAGGGGCGGTTAGGTGGCCGAGCGGAGATTGCGTTTGTCACCAGCTCCGGGGTTGTCACCAGCTTGGCTGGCCGTCTGCACTAATACAATTGGCTGTATTAGAGGGTGGGAGAAGATGGCGGGGTGGGTCCGGGTCGTTGTAAACAGCGACTCCTACAGTTCGGTCGGGGCGCCTGCTAAGCGCGGATAGGACTTGAGGGGGATAGTGTGATCCTCCCACACGCTACGCCCTCTCGATGAGAATCCGCGCTGCCAGGTGAAAAGAAGCGGTGATTGGCTGGACGTGTGTCGGAGGAAGCACGTGGTAGCCTCCACTCTCCCAGATGATCTGACTGTGGGGGGTAAGTGCGCAGCGACCAGGAAGGGACTGGGAATTGGCACACGACTAACATTGGGATGGGAGAAAATCGGAGGAAAATGGAGGGGGAAAAAGATCAATAAAAAAAAAGAAAAATAGAATAGAATAGAATATGAATGAATGAATGAATTATTTTATTTCGAACGTTTACAAATACAAATAAATAAACATAAACAGATAATCTTTCGAAATGTTTTACAAATAAACAAACGAAAAGGATAGGTTTGAAGCTGAAGGCTTATAGAGCAACCTACCCCTAATTCAGAAACAAATTCAAAAAAGTTACTTTTCAAAATATTACAAAAAAAATAAAAAAATCAACAATCAAAAATCAACAAAACAACAAAAACCGATCCCGAAAAGAACAAAAAAAGTTAAAGTTTGCAAGATAAAACAAACAAACAAACAAAAAAATCAACAATCAACAATCAACAAAAACCATTCCCGAAAAGAACATAAGCCAACATAGGAAAATCAAAACTTAATCTGCAATACCCGAGTTTCATGCTAGAGAAAAACTGATTCTACATGTAGGTTAAATTTGACTATAAGGGCGTTTTCACACCTAGCTCGTTTGGAGCTGTTGTTCCGGAACCTGGAGCGGTTCCCCCCTATTTCGGTTCATTTGGGCATATGTGAACACAACAATCGCATTCTGTTGCGGAACAAAACAAGCGGGCCGAGACCGCCTAGAGAGGGTGATCTCGGCGCACTTCCAACCGAACCCGAAGCGACTCGTACGCTGTGAGAATGCAATCGACTTAACAAACCGACACAACTCACTTGCCGTACTGTACTGGCACACCCCAAAATCTGAACAACGAGTGACAGTTTGCTCGCGCGTGCGTTTGTTTTGGTCCGCTGTTAACACAGCCGTGTGAACACATACAAACTAAGGGACAAGTGCAACATTGTATCATTATAGTCCCTGTGTCTCCCTGAATCGGAACAAAGCAAACGAACTACAGGTGTGAAAACACCCTAAGATTATTTTCATGTTAAGTAATAATAATAAAAAAATTGATAAAAAAAAAAAATGATTCTAGAACCCTGTTTTTAAACATCTTTTTAAACTTAAAAATACTCCTGCTGTTTTTTATTTCATCCGGTAGATTGTTCCAGAGTTTCACTCCTTTAACTGACACAGACATTTTAATAGAATACAGAATAGAATAGAATAGAATAGAAAATAAATACTTTAATCATCCCGAGGGAAATTTCGCACTACAAATCGCTCACAGTAAACAGTAACCATTTAGGTAGACAAAACAAAAGTCACGAATAAGAATTAAAATAAGCCTAAGAATAAAATAAGGCCTGGGATATACATTTCCTATGTTACATTCTAATATAATATATACAGTAAAAATATACAGAACTATACAGTAAGTGTAAAATTGTACTATGTTCGGTTTAAAAGTAAAAGATAGTACTGTCACCCTGTGCTCATTGATGCAGTGAGGCACAGTGATGCATTGTAAAGTCTGATTACACAGCCCATGTAACATTCTACCCCTCCTGCCAGGCCATGGACTGTTCTCCCCTGATCTGCCTCTCTTCTTGTCATTATTTGTTCTCCTTGTCTCTGTCTCTCTTTCTCTCTTTGTTCTGTCTCTTGCTCTCCTCTCTCTCTCTCCCCTTCTCGCTCTCCCATTCATGTTCCCCTGTTAGTTTAGTGTTAGTATTTTCATTTATTAGGTTTATCTTGTCTAGGTCTAGTCTTGTATTATGTTCTCTGATTAGTATTAGTCTTTGTAGAATTACCCCTGTGTCTTGTATTTTGTTTCCTGTCTTGTTTTCCATAGTTGTAGTTCCTTGTTTCAGTTTCCTGTAGTTCTTTGGTAGTCTGCGTCCCTCCCAGGTCTCTCTATTTGTAATCAGACTAGGTGTTTCTCATGTTCCCATTTTTGCCTTGTATATTTGAGTTCCCTCTCCCCTGTACTCTTTGCTGGTCCATTGTCTATGATCATTGTCTATACTGTCAACTGTTAGGTGTTAGGTGTTCCTGTTTACTGATCAAGGTTTGTTTTCTATGTAGGTTATTTCTAGTCATATTTCTATCTTGTTTGTTTGTTTGTGGTCACTCTCCTGTGCGTCAACTGATACTGTATATTGTTTGTGTTTTGGATATGTTATTAAACACCCTTGGACCCTCCATCTGCCTCCTTAATCCTTAGTCCTACTCCACAACCCCATTGTAACAGCCCTCTTATTCAACCAATTTGCCCTCAATACCCGATCATTAAAGAACAAAGCCCCCATCCAACACAAAGTCCTGGGCAATTGACTTGATTTTCTCCTGCTCACAGAAACTTGGCAACAACCCATAGATTTATTTTCTCCCTCAATCAAGCAACCCCCCTTCTGGTTTTGGCTACATCTACAAACACCGTCCCTCTTGTTTATTCAATCCGAATTTCAGGATCACAGAGCCCACTCTACCCATAATCTCTTCATTTGAACTTAATTCCTCTTTCCTGTCTGAACTCCTCACAATAGCTCATCCCTCTCACCATGTTTACTGCTGCTTGGTGATTAAAGCATACACATCACCCACCTGTACGTTTGTATCTGAATTTATCACACTTTACTCAACAATTTCAACCTCAGCTAACACTTCACTTCCCCCCCCCCCATGTCAAAGGCCATATCCTTGATCTGATCTGCTCTGTCAATCTACTGGTACTCAATATCCACAGATCCCTATTTTCTCTGTAAGATCATAACCTCACCCAGTTCACTATTCCATCCCCAAGCTGACGTCCACACCTCTTCAGGGAAATAACCTTCTGAAACACGAAATAAATGGATCAATCCTCTCCAACTCTGAGATGTGCTCTCTAATGCTCTCCCGCTGTAACCAGCCCTCACCTCAACTGATGATCTCGCCAGTAACCTCAACTCCACATTGTCTGCCTCCCTCAACATACTGGTGTGACCGATCGTATGGTACTCCTCTTGCGTTGTGTAATTTGTCGATGCCCCGAGGGAGAGTCGAACACGCGTTTATCGTGACTGTGGATATTACTCACAGACCTCCGTTACACTGGCTCCTCTCAAAACAAAAACTGTCTCCTTCAACACCACCTTCTGCACCCTGGTTCACACCTGCGTTCCGCACAATGAATCAGACTGGCTGCCAACAGGAAAGACTCACCAAGAAAACATTGCTCACTGTCCACCAAGAAGCCTACACCTCTCTGTTTACAAAGATGTCCTAACCGCCGCCAAGTCTGCCAATTTCTCCACCATCATCAATGACTCCAGCCGTAAACCCCAAGCATCTTCCCCACTGTAAATAACCTCCTCAAGCCCCTTATCAACACTCTCTTCACCTCTACACCCGAACAATGCATCTCATTCCTTACATTTGTAAGCAGACAAAATCTCCACTATTAATAAATCACTGTCTCCTATGCTGACCCAGCAGCCCCTATTCCTGCCCCTCTCCCTCCTGACCTCCCTACCCCTCCCCCACAACACCGCCCCTCTCCCTGTTTGCTCCAGCTTCCCCCTCATCTCTAAACTCATCAGCTAATCCAAACCCACAACCTGCTCCCTTGACCCCCTCCCCACTCCCCTGCTGAAAACATGCCTATGCCCCTACATCACCAACCTCTTTAACTCCTCACTATCCCAGGGAATTGTCCCCTATGCCTTAAAAACTGCCGCTCATCCTATTCTCATCCTAATGTCACCTTGATCCATCCTGCCTTTAACCTCTTAAGCCCATGCCATAATTTTTCAGACAATTCACCTAAAAGTACATACCCATGTAAATGGAAGATTGCTCCACTTCTACAAGGTCCATTTGCATGTTCTTGGTATCTATAGGACAACTATGGACCTCAGGGAATGTATTCACAGTGTCAGAAATATTGTGTCTGTTATTATGCTTGTTGTATTGAACCAAAGGAGAATATAAATTATTATTATGAATAACACCATTGACCAGACGTGAACAATTGCCACTGAGCTCATTCAGCACCTTCTTGAGATCAAGTGTACAAATCTAAAACAAATCTAAGCAAATAAATAAAGGGCAGATAATTTACAGGTTTTTTGTAGATACAGTACAGAATTTTGCCATCCTGACACATGCAATTTGAAATATGAATATAGAATATAGAATATCAGGCATATAAATTACCTTATTATGGCCAAGTCATACATCTATGGATCTCCTCTTTCCAATGGCAGAGTTCAATCTGGATTTATTACCACCAGGCGCCCGTAACAGGGCAACAAAGACCGTGAATGAAATCTACTGTAAGTACAGTTACTTTTTATAATGTAAATAGCTCTGCCATTTTTCATCAGATTGAGACACGTTTTCTAGACGTTTCCAGAAAGGTGAAGAAACAAACTATGTTATATTTTATGGCAACAACGTTCAGGTTTGTTCGACCCGTGAGATATAATCACAAAAATAACGTCAGAATTCTTCGCAAAGAATATTTTCAGCAGCTTTCACAGAGTCTGGTGTGAGCTGGGTAGTGTCGTTTTATGATTTTTTTTAAATCCCAGGGTCTCCTCTGTTTTAGGACTACAACGCTTTCATGACGTGTTATTTCCTCGTGTCTAATTCATCCGTTTTCTGCCGGGATGCGCCGCAAAATTTATGAACTCAATTTCGCTAATAACACCGCTTAACAGTCCTGCAAATTTAGCATAAAACGCCTGTCGATTGCATAAAATCACTTTGAGTGCTAATGTAATAAAGAAACAGGTTTGAACACACTGAAATTAAATATTTGCTCCTTACTTTTGTGTTGACTTGTTTGCCAGATGCCTGTTTTTGGGTTCCAGCTGAGAGGTAGGAGCTGTAAAAAATAACGGTTCCATAGCCCGTAATCTTACAGTCCAAAGTTTATAGAAATCCCACGGAAAATGTGTCTTTTACAAAGGTTTTTGTAATGTGTGTACCGCAATAATTCAGCGTGATTATCCAAAATGGCCGTCCACTTCCATGCATTCAGACACGTGAGTCAAAACAAAGAACATGTTGGTCTTCTTCTGCCCCCTTCTCATTGCAATCAGCGCTCGTCTGGGATTCAGAACCCTTTACAACCGGACATGGTACTTGTCGGAACGGCTTGTCAAATGTCGCTCGCCGGATATTTCGTCTTGTAATTCGAGACCCGAAGCACGCAATAGGTTGAGTGTGGTGATGATCGAAAGGCGGCAAATTCCACTTTCCAACAATGTTGTCATGGTCCCGGCCAGGGATCCTGCTCGAACAATGTGAACAGTGGTTTTATGCCGCCCTTTGGTGGCCAAACGCAGCTGCTCCAGATATTGGACCTTCTCAGGCCTTTAGTCCTAGGTCTGCTGGATGATATTTATGCTATCTGTAATGCTGTGTTTCCTCTGTTCATGTTGTGTTGTGTTGTTTAGCTTGTGTTTAAAAGGCTTATCTTTTCATATGTTTCCTTTAAGGCTCATCCCTTTACACATGTTTTTAATAGTGTTAACATCTTTTCATATGTTTCATTTAAGGGTTGTTCTTTTACATATGTTTTCCTTTAAGATATTCCCTTTACACATGCTTTTATTTATGATGTGAGTTTTCTTTACTAATTCTGTGTTCACCTGTCTTGGCCATGCCTAGCCTTATACCAGCTGGCACTCATTAGTAATTAGTTCACGGGCACTATTTAGACCTGCCCGTTTCTCACAGTCATTGTCGCGCCATTGTATTCTATTGATTTGTTTTGCATTGTTTCGTCGTTGTTACCACAGTTGTGTTCGGTCACGTACTCACCTTGTCACCAGTGTTTCCCCGTGAGTCCGTTCCTCTTAGTCCATATTTTTCCAGCACTGCTGAGTTTGTTTTCGGGTTGTACAGTTCGCTTTTGTTTTGCTACCGTTTGCAACGTGTATCCTTGTCGCAACTGTATAGTAAAAGCCCGTTCACTTCATCCCGTCGTCTCAGTCTCTTCTCTTCTCTCTCCGCTCGTGTTCTTGCATTTGGGGTCTCCTCTTCTATTACCACACCGAACCCTCACAAATGTATTGAATGATGGGGAGAAACGCAGCCCGGAGCCGACAGACGAGAGCAAAGTGCCACAATGTCGAACGTTAACGTGGCGTAGTGGGCAAGGCGCTCGCCACAAATGCGGAGACGCTGGGCTCGCCTGTTCAAGCCCAGCGCTCCACATTGCTTTCAGTTTAGCTGGTCGTTCATTCTAATACACATTGGCCGTATTAGGGGGTGGGAAATTGATGGGTGGGGATCGGGTGTTGTGGACAGCGACTCCTACAGGTCGGTTGGTGCGCCTGCGCAGTAGAATCAGGAAGTGTCGGAGGCAGCGTGAGCCTCCCACGCGTTACTCCTCGCCACTGAGAGATCGAGCTGCGCAGGTGAAAAGATGCGACTGCTGTTACCTCAAGTACCGGAGGAGACTTGTGCTATGTATGACTTAGTCCACATTGCAGCCGGCTTGTGGGAGGCAAGAAACAGCGTTCGTGACAGGGGAGGGTTGAATTGGATGATACGAAATTGGGATGGGAGAAAATATAGAAAATGGGACAAAAAGTGGATAAAAAAAAAAAGAGGTTAAAATCATTGGTAAACAAACGTAGTGCTGAAAATATACACTTTGACAGCTGTTTTGATAGGGCTAGGGTCTTTACTCTTGGCTACATAAAAAAAATGCCACATTAATTAATATGGACTGTATTGATCTACATAGCGTTGGCTATATTTTATGTATATGCCAGGAAAGTAGCTCAGTCTCACATCTTTGACTCACATTCCAAAAATCCATGTTTGTTTTTTTTCAAAAATCACTATTAAGCGCACTGCATAAATGTATTACGCCTTTCACCCTAGTGATGGAAATTGTCCATTTTTTAGGGGAACCCTAACCCTAACCCCCTAACCATAAGCCCCTAACCCTAACCCCCTAACCCTAACCCTAATAAAAAATATTATTAAAATCCTGAAAATGAATAAATATTCCATATGTATGGTGAGGACTGAAGTTAATAATGATATTCATGAAAAAAATTTGGAACAATACATGAAAAGGATATGTTTTTACTGAGATCGCAGTTTTCGGCAAAGGGCTAAAGGTGTGATTTATTTAAAGGTTGACTTGAGGGTTAACACTATCGACCAATCTCCAATCTCCTCTTCTTCTAAAAAACCCTGGAACGCCTCATCGCCATACAACTCCAAACCCACCTGGACTCCAGTAATCGTAAATAGTAGCGGGTTCCTCGACGTTCCTGGCCAAATTCCCAATCAGGTCTCTGATATCAAGGTCACCTAATCAGGCCACCTAGACACACTTTGGGTGTCTAGAAAAGCGCTATATAAATGCAATTAATGATTAATTATTATCAAGTCAAGTCAAGTCAAGAGTTTTAATTGTCACGGCATACAAGTATACAATGAAATGCGGGTGGTCTTGCCCGCAACGATGTGCAATACAGTGGTACAACATATAATAGAATCCAATAAAAAAACAACATTGTGCAATAAACAGGTAACAGGTAACATGGTGTGACATCTCGGTATCTGTACATAGTTATTTACAGGGCATATAGGACATGCTAGGTAGCTTTGGTAGTGCAATACACTGTTCCTGTTATTCTAATTTAAAGTGGCCTTTCCTTTTGGCCATAAGTGTGCGGCATGAGTGTGTGCCCGCTCATGTTAAAGTGTTAAGTGGCTGCTAGTGTGTGAGCGTGCACAGCGTGCGTGTCGTGTGTGTGTTCATGTGTGCTTGTGTGTGGATAGTTCAGTGTTCTGTGGCACTCAATGTTCATTGTTCAGGGCTCTGATGGCCTGGGGGAAGAAGCTGAGCCTAAGCCGCTCTGTCCTAGTAGCTGGGGTTCGCAGGCGTCTGCCTGACCTCAGCAGCTGGAACAGGCTGTTATTGGGGTGGTGAGGGTCTTTCATTATCCTGCAGGCTCTGGATTTGCACCTCTTGTTGTATAGAACCTGCAGGGGAGGTAGTGCAATACCCGTGGTACGCTCGGCTGAGCGCACCACTCTCTGTAGGGCCTTCTTGTCTTGTGCCGTGCTGTTTCCATACCAGGCAGTGATGTTTCCGGTCAAGATGCTCTCTACAGCTCCTGAGTAGAAGGACTGGAGTATCTTCCCCGATACTCTGAACTTCCTTAACTGTCTCAGGTGGTAGAGGCGCTGTTTCGCCTTCTTTACTACTGTGTCTATGTGTGTTGACCATGTCAGATCCTCTGAGATGTGGACCCCCAGGTACTTAAAGATGCTCACCCTGTCCACGGTAGCCCCGTTAATCATCAGTGGTGTGTGTGTCTCCTGCTGTCCTCTCCTATAATCCACGATCAGCTCATTGGTTTTACCAATGTTCAGTAGCAGGCTGTTGTCCTGGCACCAGCGTTCCAGTACCTCAACCTCCTCCCGGTAGGCCTTCTCGTCGTTGTCCGAGATCAGCCCCACCACCACCGTGTCGTCTTCGAACTTCACTATGGAGTTGGAGCTGAACTTGGCCACACAGTCGTGTGTGTAGAGTGAGTACAGCAGGGGGCTTAGAACACAGCCCTGGGGGGACCCGATGCTCAGGGTGATGGTGTTGGAGGTCTGACCCCCCACCCTGACCGCCTGGGGTCTTTCACTCAGAAAGTCCAGTACCCAGGCGCTCAGGGCGGAGCTTAGACCCAGCTCGATCAGCTTGTCCACCAGTCTGGTGGGGACTATGGTGTTGAACGCTGAGCTGTAGTCAATGAACAACAGTCTCACATAGCCCCCTTTCTGACGGTCAAGGTGGGAGAGGGTGCTGTGCAGTACCTGGGAGACCGCGTCGTCAGTGGACCTGTTTGTCCTGTATGCAAATTGCATAGGGTCCATATCACTGGGGAGGGAGGCACAAATGTGGTCCTTGACCAGCCTCTCAAAACATTTCATGACCACAGAGGTGAGTGCCACCGGTCTGTAGTCATTTGGACATGTTGGGGAGGGTTTCTTCGGTACAGGGATGATGGTAGACATCTTGAAGCAGGCAGGGACCACTGACTCCGCCAGGGATTGATTAAATATGGCGGTGAACACTGGGGCAAGCTGGTTGGCACAGGACTTAAGTATGCGTCCTGTTATACCATCTGGGCCAGCAGCCTTCCTGGTGTTCACCTGCATAAATGCTCTTCTCACACTGTGTACCGTCAATGAGAGAGCGTTCCCGCCCCCCCGCGGATGCCCCCCCCCCTCCACAACAGCCGGCGCACCAGTGACGTCACTAGCCGTTGGGCTAGCAGTGCCACTGTTTGCACCAAACCGCGCATAGAAGGTGTTGAGCTGGTCCGCAAGGGAGGCGTCGTCGCTCCCCATTGAGGGGGCGCTGACTTTGTAGTCAGTTATAGCCCTCAGTCCCTGCCATAAGCCTCTTGTGTCATTCTGTGCCATTTGTGCCTCCATCTTGTCGGCATACGTCCTCTTAGCAAGTTTGACAGCCTTGCGCAGAGTGTAGACTGTTGTCTTGTACTCTTCCATGTTTCCTGACTCTCTGCCCCGGTTATAAGCAGTGGTGCGAGAGTTCAGGGCTGCTCTGATGGTACTGTCCACCCATGGTTTCTGGTTTGGGAACACCCTCGCTTTCTTTGTGGGGACGATACTATCAGCCAGTGTTGTTATGAATGACACCACAGCGTCTGTGTAATCGCTGACGTCACTGTTACTCCTCCTGAACATTCCCCAGTCGGCGATGTCTAGTGCGTCCTGCAGCGTGGCCTCTGATTGGTCGTCCCATTTTTTTACCTCACGTGACACGACGGATCTCTGTTTATATGCTGGGACCAGCAAGATGGCGGCATGATCCGACGTGTTTGTTGCTCCCGCTAATGGTGGAGCCGGTACAGCCTTGTATCCGGCTCTGAACGGGGTGTAACAGTGGTCGAGTGTATTTCCTCCCCTTGTGGAGCAGACGGTGTGCTGGAAGAAAGACGGCATGACTTTCTTCAGATTCGCCTGATTGAAGTCCCCGGTTACGATCATGGCTGCGTCCGGATGTTTGATCTGGTGTGTGTTCAGATGTTCGTGTAGTTCCCCTAGCGCCCTGCCGACGTTCGCCTCGGGGTGGATGTACACTGCAGTCATGATCACTGCAGTGAATTTGCGCGGAAGATGGAACGGGCGACATTGGATCGTGAGGTGTTCCATGTCGGGAGAGCATGAACGGGAGAGTATCTTCACCTCCCCCGGGGCTATTCCAGCCGTTGTTGGTCATAAGGCATAGCCCCCCGCCGATGCTCTTCCCGGAGGCTTCTGTACGGTCCGCTCTGAAGATGGTGAAGGAGTTGGAGGGAGAGATGCTGTGATCGGGAGTCACTGTTTTCAGCCAGGTCTCCGTGAAGCACAGGATATTGCATTCCTTCATCTCTTGCTGGAATCGGACCCGCGCTCGTAAATCATCCATCTTACTCTCTAGCGAACGAGCATTCGCCAGGAAGATAGATGGAATAGCCGGACGGTAAGCAGATTTTCTTAATCTTAGTCTGATCCCGCTCCTCTTCCCCCTGTGTTTCTTCTTTGTCTTGCGGCCGTCTTTGTCTCCCGCGTTGTCTTTGTCTCGTCTGATCTCCGTTGGCCATTCTTGGCATGATAAAGTGTCTCTAAACTCCTCTTTGAGTCCTGAGTTTAGGTCAATACGTGACTGGCGGTCGTATGAAGTCCCCGCCAGTGATGCTCAGGCACGCGGGAACTATAAAACGGCAGGGGGTGCTGGGGGGGTCGCCAGATGAAAAAAAAAAAAAAACGTTTTTTTTTTTTTTTGGTCAGGCCACTGAACTTAGAAGCAGGCCAGGCCAGTGTTTCTATTTGCACCAGCGCAATAGTTAGATAACCTAGGTGGGGAACAACCAGGAGATCACTGCAACTCACACAAGTTGGAGAACTATCTCTCTCTCTCTCTCTCTTGCTCTCACACACACACAAAGGGAGCCGCATGTGATTGGTGGAGGCGGGATCCTTACAAAAAACTGCTAATCATTGACACATGCTAGCCTGTAATAATCCCCCCCAGAAAAATGTACTTTGCATTTGATATATTGCAAATATATGCCATCACACACACTGGCATTTAAAGGGTTAGAATTATAAAATGAATATGTGGTGTTATGATCAGGGCTGAAGTTGAATAAAATATTGTATTTATCAATTACAAAAAACTGAAAATCCATAAAAATCTGTGTTGTTGCTAATCATACATATGCTAGCCTGTTTTTTAACAATAAGTTGTGATGCCATCACAAACACTGGCATTTAAAGGGTACAAATAAAAAAAATGCCTGCACCAGAATGCAGGAAATTAAGTCTTTGTAACAAAGAAATTCCTGGTGGGGGACCCCCAGACCCCCTGCTTAAAAAGTGGCCTGACTGGGGCTATATTTCCTGGCCTGAATGATTTCCCCAGTCCGGCCCTGGTTAAAAGCCTCCAATGCTTATTAGTGTGTGTGCGTTTGAACGTTTGCATGTTTCAACCATACATTTCCATTTAAATTTTTTTTTTACCTCCTATAATAGTGGGGGTCGCGGCTCTCTGACACCGTTTTTTTTGGGTCGCGGCCTGAAAAGTTTGGGAACCCCTGGTCTAGCCTGTACCCCCCAGACATGTTGCTGGCCCCGTCAAAACAGTATCCTATCAGCCTCTCCATGGGCAGGTCGAGGCGTAAAAGTATTTTATACACAAAAACAGCGTCTCGGCTGTTGTGTCTGGGCCAGGCATTGTAAAAACCCCAAAAGAAGTTCTGAGCTTCCAAGTTGTCATCGGCTAACTGTATATTACACGAGAATTGTTCTTTTCCAGTGATTGACATCAGTGGTTCCGTCAGCGCTCAAGCCAAAGAATGGGCTTTTGGATGCTTTGCCTCTAATTTGTCGCTGAATATCATGGGCAAGCAGCTGTAAGATTTCGTTTTGGATGTTGTTGGACATCCAGTTGTCTCTCTTTTGGAGCCAATTCTTCAACTCGGGATCAGACTCGGTGCGCACTCTTTCCATCATGAGCTGCCATAACACCCCATCCCTATTTGCATCACCCCTCAGTGGAAGCCCCTGGCGCCCGAGGGGGGGTATAGGGGAACAGACTCAGTTAACTCTTCAATACCTGATGCTGAGGCTGAACCTGTCGTCTCTGTCTCTCTCTGACGTTTATCAGATTTAGTGGGACTGTCACTGGGACCGGCGGGACGTTTCGAAAATAAATCTGATATTTTTCTTTTCTGCGAGTGAGACATTCTGTGCTAGCAAAGTCTGACTACTAGCTCAAATCGACTGACTGCGCAAGCACTGTATCACAGTAGCTCAGTGGTTCGTGGTGCGTGGGAAGGGCGGGAGACAGGAGGTGAATACAATTAGTTGTTTCACCTGTCATTCAATCAGTCTGTGACAGTCTGTCATCACTCGAAAATCTACTCGGTTTTACACGTATGATTGTGTACATACAGTAGTGTAATGAATGAATGAAAACTTTATTTAACAGATTGGAGAATGGCTACAATACAGTACGGCTCAATACACAATATTAAAATGGTGACGTGCTTTGAGCAGGATAAACTTATAATATACAGTGTTACAGTTATACAGTTACAGTATATACAAATATATAAATACTACCAAAAAAAAAAAAAAAAAAAAATTATTATTATATTTTTTTTTTTTTTTTTTTTTTTTTGTTGCAATAATTGAGAGGGGGTGCTGCAGCACCCCCCGCACCCCCCCTTCCCGCGTCCCTGGTGATGCTTCGATAAAAAAAGTAGTAAAAACAAACATAATAACTAAAAATGTGCACATTCGTTGCTGAGCAAAACCCATGGCGACTGACTCGGGTCGCGCCAAAAGTGTTATTATTATATATATATATATTATATATTATTATTATAGAACCGCACAACCGAGAGCATTCTAACTGGATGCATCACCGCCTGGTATGGAAACTGCTTTGCCCTCAACCACAAAACGCTAAGGAGGGTCTTATACAACGGACAGTGTGTCAGCAAAGCCCACAGGAGGAAAGATTTGAACCACCCCAACCACAAACTATTTCGGTTGATGCCGTCTGGCAAATGGTACTGCAGCCTCAAGGCCCAAACCAGCAGACTCCGAGGCAGTCTTTTCCCCCAGGCAGTCAGACTCATGGATAAATAACGGCCTGCTACCTGCCTGCCCACTACTCACACACAAACGCACACACAATCACAAAAAGACTTGAGAACAATCAAACACACGCACACATATGCACATCTACTGCACTTTACACACACTATATCCACACCATTACAGCTCTATATGTTTGTATAGTTTGTATATTGTGTATATTATATACTGTGCCACATCCTTAATGCTACTGTTAACAGAATTCGACTATAGGGCGTAGGGCTGACCCTTATTAATCGATTAGTCGACTAATCGGTTGAAAGGAGCCGTAGTCGACTGGTCAACCTCTTAGTCGAATATAATTTAAAAAAAAAAAGAAAAAAAAATATTATTATTATTATTATTATTATTATTATTATTATTATTATTATTATTATTATTATTATTATTATTATTATTATTATTATTATTATTATTATTATTATTATTATTATTATTATTATTATTATTATTATTATTATTATTATTATTATTATTATTATTATTATTATTATTATTATTATTATTATTATTATTATTATTATTATTATTATTATTATTATTTATTATTATTATTATTATTTTTATTTTTTATTTTTTTTTATCATTCTTTCCAAAAGAAAAGAGGCCTAGAAGCGTGGCTAACGCTAATGGCACGCATACCAGAGGGAGGCTAACTGCCTATGAAAACAGGCACAGAGGCACTGAAAGAGGATTTCACCCATCTAATGAACACACTAGACTAGACAAATATCAAGATGTATCCATCAGTGGACCAATTGCATGCTTTTGCAGAGGACAAGAAGCCTTCAGTCGACTCCTTCAGACATTAAGCACCCCCCACAGCCCAAATGGAATGATAACTAATTAAAAAAAAATAAAAAAAAATTTAAAATATTATAATTTTTATTTATTTATTTTTTAAGTCGACCAATAGTCGACTAACGGCAAATTTTGGCCAATCCTAGTCGACCATCCAAATCCTTAGTCGGGGACAGCTCTAATTGGGCGACAATAATGTGGTCAAGAGGCATGGATTCTATCTTGAGCCTTAACGTGGCGTGGTTTATTATTCACATGGAAAGCAGCAGATCTACAGTTCTTCTCTCTCTGAGAGACATGGGGGAGAGAAGGAAGTGGAAGGATACATTCACTTTTATACTTGCCCCAAGGTGGTGTACCTGGGTGGTTCCGCCTAGAGCGCCCTCTAGTGGGAACAGATATATATGCAACTAGACAGTCACTGGTGGAAACAGTTATATATGCAGGTAAACAGTTACTAGTGTAAACAGCCATATGTACAGTTAGACAGTTACTAACAATCCTACACAGAACCTCGGATCTCAACAGCTACCTTAAACGTTATTATTATGCTGCTAATGTACCTTGTTTTTTTGCTACCTCTACTGTCAAATCTTTACTATCTATTTGATGCCTTATTTCTATTCTATTTATGCTGTTAGGTCGAGGAACCAAAACAAAATAAGTATAAGTATAAATAAGTTACAATTAAATAATTTGATCTGAATCTGATCTCTGATCTCATCTGATATGCCCAATGCTTGGACCCCTGCTAATCGCCTCTCACTATATTTATTATTATTATTATTATTATTATTATTATTATTATTATTATTATTATTATTATTATTATTATTATTATTATTATTATTATTATTATTATTATTATTATTATTATTATTATTATTATTATTATTATTATTATTATTATTATTATTATTATTATTATTATTATTATTATTATTATTATTATTATTATTATTATTACTATTAGATTCATGCTTTACTTTACCTCTACTAAAAACAAATGCTCTGAAAAGACGGTAATGTATAGAGCAGTTGCTTATTGGAATAATATACAGAGAAATATAACTATGGTAAGGAACAAAATTTATGTTAAAAAAATGTAAAAAATTGCGCTCATGAATAATGCGTTACGTTTTGGTCATTGACTTATTATGGAAATTAGTATGGAAATATAAAGGTGAAAAGTAAAGCTAAATTATGAGTTAAAATCATATAAATTATTTTTATCTGTTTTGTTCTTATGGACTGACTATGTCATTTGTATTTTATGGTTGGAGTATTGTGATATCTGACTTATGAATATTGAGTGAGCTTTGATTCACTGTTTTGTTTGTTGTGATGTTTTCTTGTGAGTACTTCAATGTTTGTGGTTTTATATTTTTTTTGTGTGTTTGTATTTTTTATGTTTGGACCCCAGGAAGAGTAGTCTCACTTTGGTGTAGACTAATGGGGATCCACAATAAAACAATAAAAACAATACAACTATTATTAATAGCACACTGTAGTTTCAGTGTATTCTCTGTGTTGTTGATAATGAAACACAGACCGTTTCTCATAGGATGTTGCCTTCATTAATTTTTAACTAGTTCAGTTACACAGCAGCAACTCAGATCCAAGTGTGTTTTCAGTCTGACTTGGGCACAATAGCACAAAAGGAAAAAAATACTTTGAGGTGTGGTTCCATTGGGTAGGTGGGGGTTTGGTGTGTGCGTATACGTATGTACATATATGTATACATATACTGTACATTATGTATGTATGTAAGTATGTAAGTATGTGTACCTTTTGTTTCTGTTTCTTTTTTTAATAAAGAAAAAGTGTGTGTCTGCGTGTATGTGTATCAATCAATCAATCAAATGTATTTGTATAGCACGTTTAAACATGACACTTGTCAACCAAAGTGCTTTACAGTGGGTTGTGTAGAAAAAAAAATAAGTACTTAAATAAACAGAAAATAAACAGCCAACAGACAAACTAAGAAACAGAACAACACGTCAAAACAAACAAGGCAAGAGTCAGAGTGAGTCAGACACAAACAAGCAGAGACGATGTGGAATCAAAGTATAACCCAAATGTCGGGTGTATTTAATGAGAAAAGAAGAGTAACATAATCCAGTCGCTGGACAGTCCAGGGAGTGACGGGGTACAGGGTACTAAGATGGGTGGGGGAGTCGTAGCAAGGAGCGGGTATTCAGATTGTCTAAGGAATGAGCCGGTATGGGGTTGTCAGACGGGCGTAGGGGTCATAGCCAGGAGAGGGTCCTCATACAGTCCAGGGATGTTCACGGAGAAAATGGTCAGGCAGGCAGAGGTCATTCACAGGAATCCAAGATGGGGGAACAGGGAGTGGAGCCAGGCAGGAACTGTGAGCAAGAGGAGGACAAGAACATTAGAAGCACAATAGAACACGGACTGATAAATAGAACAAGGCACGAGAATACGGACTGACTTGAAATAAGGAACTATGATCTGGCAGCCGCATGACATCTGGGCCAGGTCTAAATAGGGTTGGTAATCAGCTGGTAGATGTCACTCAGCTGCTCCTCTGGCTGACACACACCTGCACCCCATCCTGTAATCAGAGAGAGAGAGGAAGAGAGGGAGAGTAGCTAGGTCACGATAGAGTGGGAGAACCAAGGGTTATAGAGGGTGGGAAGCCTGGAGGACTGGAGGGGCATGACAGTAGCTCAACCCTCAACTAACGCCTCCTGGCATACGTCCCGGGAGGTCAGGATGAGCCCGCTGAAAATCAGTGATCAGGGAAGGGTCCAGGATCTGGCGGCGGGGAATCCAGCTTCTCTCCTCCGGTCCGTAACCCTCCCAGTCTACCAAGTACTGGAGGCCTCATCCACGGCGATGCACGTCCACTAGACGTCGGACCATGTAGGCTGGGTGATCATCAATCATCCTAGGAGGAGGAGGAGCAGGAGCGGCAGGTTGAAGTGGGCTGGAGGAGACATGCTTAATCCGTGAAACATGGAAAGTAGGGTGGATACGAAGGGAGCGGGGTAACCATAAACGGAAGGCAGAGCGGTTAATAATACGGTTGATTTTGAACGGGCCGATAAATCTAGGCGCCAGCTTATGGCTCTCTACCTTTAATGGAAGGTCCCTCTGGCTGGTACAGTAGTGGGGAGCTGGGGTCCGGTGACGGTCATACTGACGTTGGTACCTGGCAGAGGTCCGGAGTAGGTTCTCACAAGCCCTCCTCCAAGTGCTACGGCAATGACGGATGAAAGCCTGGGCAGAGGGAACTCCAACCTCCTCCTCCTGCTCCGGAAAGAGTGGGGGTTGATAGCCTAGTACACACTGAAAAGGGGACAGATTATTGGCCAAACTGGGAAGGGAATTGTGGGCATATTCCACCCACACCAATTGTTGACTCCAGGAGGAGGGGTTTGATGCGACCAGACACCGCAGGGTGGTCTCCAGATCCTGGTTGGCCCATTCAGATTGGCCATTTGATTGGGGCTGATAGCCCGACGATAGGCTGGCTGTAGCCCAGATGAGGGAGCAAAATGCCCTACAAAACTGGGCAGAGGATGGCGGTGATTCCGTCCGACGGGGGTAACCTGGTGACAAAGTCCAAGGAACTGTGTGACCATGGGTGATGAGGAGACTGCAATGGCTGGAGTAACCCATAGGGCGTGGTGTGAGAGGACTTGTTCTGGGCACAGGTTGTGCAGGTTGTACCTTATCAGTAGATCTGAGGGCCCTGGTGTTGGTATAGGGGGTGAGGAGGTCTGCTAGGTAAAAGGGGGCCTTACCATTAAGAGCTTTGTAGAATTTTATCCTATAACGTACTGGGAGCCAATGAAGGGAGGCAAGTATGTGTGTGTGCACATGTGCGTGCATGCGTGTGTGTGTGTGTGAGTGTGTGTGTGTGTATTTGTGTGCATGTGTTATCTGAGGAACTCACCTTTATGGTTGAGGTCATAATGATCACTGCACACACGCTGACGCACTTCTGTACACATACTGTACATGGATCTCAGAACAAAGAGATGCCATCTTCTTCCACAGCAGTCGGCCTAACTGTCTACAGGAAGATATTTATGACTTATAGCCTGAGAGGGTTGAAGTGAAACTAAAACAGATTTAGACCAGGGATGTTACTCCTACTGTTATCTCATAGCTTGGCCGCTGTGCTCAGACTGTTCGTTGCAGTATCCAATTATTAGACCGTATTACTTGAAAGGATGGGGTCGCTCGCGATGAAAAGGATTATTTTACTACTGAATACCGAATTATTCTCTTGATGGATATATGCTAGATCGTGGGAATAAAATAAGTATCCGGTAAAGAATCCTTTTCATCGCGTATCATATCGCTCATGGGAATAAAATAAATATTCAGCAAATACTCCTTTTCATCGCACTAGAACCTGTCTTTTTGAAGCGAAACACTCGCGTGAACTTTGTGAACATGAACAACCTGCTCGAGTTAGAGAGTTAAAGAAGCCCCACGGTTCTATTATGTGATATGATCAATGAGGGGGAGGGGGGGGGCGGAGGATTATGATATAAAATAAATTTGTGGACTCATACAGGTGTAATATTTGAATTAGTTATATCACTGTGTTTGTCTCCACAGCCTGCCATTCACTATCAATAGAGGGGCTCCTGGCTGACAGCCAGTATTCCCACATAGAATAGTATATTATATGAAATGAGTGAGGTAATGATTCTTATAAAACCTTCTAAAGACATGACAGACATGTTTCTCATAATAATTTGGAATGGTTATGGTATGGGAAGATTTATGTGGGTTTACCCTCAAATACATCCCTGGTTAGTGTCTTACACTGTATGTTACTTGTTTTATTCAAGGTTGCAAGGTAAGCAGTCACTAAAAATAACAATGTACAGTATGTGTTTGCTGGTCATTGCTAAAAACATTGAGAAGACTGGACTGTCTGACTATAATGACTGTTTCAGAGTCTATTTTCTCTCTTATATAGTGCTGTAGCAGTGTGCAGTAATAAGGTAGGTATTAAGAACACTGTGGGGAGGCCAGTCCTCAGTGTGTGTTCTAATCCCTGAGAATGCAGCTAACTGTATTACATTACTTATTATGGTCAGATGCACTGTTGGCAAGACCTTCCAAGCATCTCTCTCTCTCTCTCTCTCTCTCTCTCTCTCTCTCTCTCTCTCTCTCTCTCTCTCTCTCTCTCTCTCTCTCTCTCTCTCTCTCTCTCTCTCTCTCTCTCTCTCTCTCTCTCTCTCTCTCTCTCTCTCTCTCTCTCTCTCTCTCTCTCTCTGTTCTAGGGTTGGTGAGCGAGGGCTGTCTGGGGCAGGGGCTTATTACTCATCACAGTGGGTATAAATAGAAAAATAGAGATCCAGAAATATGAGAGCATGCTGTGTCTTCCGGGCGGTGAGGTGGCTCAAAACTGACACACATCAGATCGATTAGCAGGTAAATAAGCTACAGTGCATGACGCTAATGTACATACGATCTCGTAGTGTGGGAATAGGCTGCAGTGAGTAGACTAGAGCTAACACACATCAGATCTAATAGCAGGTGGATAGGCTGCAGTGAGTAGAGCTGACACACATCAGATATAATAGCAGGTGGATAGGCTGCAGTGAGTAGAGCTAACACACATCAGATATAATAGCAGGTGGATAGGCTGCATTGAGTAGAGCTAACACACATCAGATATCATAGCAGGTAGATAGGCTGCAGTGAGTAGAGCTGACACACATCAGATCTAATAGCAGGTGGATAGGCTGCAGTGAGTAGAGGTAACACAAATCAGATCTCATAGCAGGTAGATCGGCTGCAGTGAGTAGAGCTGACACACATCAGATCTAATAGCAGGTGGATAGGCTGCAGTGAGTAGAGCTAACACACATTGGATCTATAGCAGGTGGATGGGCTGCAGTGAGTAGAGCTGACACACATCAGATCTAATAGCAGGTGGATAGGCTGCAGTGAGTAGAGCTGACACACATCAGATCTCATAGCAGGTAGATAGGCTGCAGTGAAAATAGCTGACACACATCAGATCTAATAGCAGGTGGATAGGCTGCAGTGAGTAGAGCTAACACACATCAGATCTCATAGCAGGTAGATAGGCTGCAGTGGGTAGAGCTAACACACATCAGATCTCATAGCAGGTAGATAGGCTGCAGTGGGTAGAACTAACACACATCAGATCTAATAGCAGGTGGATAGGCTGAAGTGAGTAGAGCTGACACACATCAGATCTCATAGCAGGTGGATAGGCTGCAGTGAGTAGAGGTAACACAAATCAGATCTCATAGCAGGTAGATCGGCTGCAGTGAGTAGAGCTAACACACATCAGATCTAATAGCAGGTGGATAGGCTGCAGTGAGTAGAGCTCAACACACATCAGATCTCATAGCAGGTCGATAGGCTGCAGTGAGTAGAGCTGACACACATCAGATCTCATAGCAGGTAGATAGGCTGCTGTGAGTAGAGCTGACACACATCAGATCTCATAGCAGGTAGATAGGCTGCAGTGAGTAGAGCTAACACACATCAGATCTCATAGCAGGTTTATAAGTTAGCATCCCATGTGTTATCCACTCGTCCATCACCTGAGCATTCAAACAGAGTATACTGCCATATCTCATTCCTTTTATTTCACAGCATGTATTCTTTAGTTACTGTAATACAACTTTGGTTTAACTGTACTGTGGGTTTGTCCCGCTCTCTGTCATGGATGTGTGCCGGGTCACGACACGACACACATCAGATCGGATAGAGGGTGAATAGGCTGCAGGGCTCAGAGGGAACACACATTAGATCTAATAGCAGGTGAATGGAGGGGATTATTGGTGCTAACACACCACAACAAAAGAGGCCCACTCCAGTCGGTATTTTCCCTTCAATGAGAGAGAAGGGCTCAAAGGGAGACCTAATGGGCTGATGATTCTGTCCTCAGTGAGCAGGGAGACGTGTGGTTGCAAAGGTGAGTGTCTCCAGCATGTTTGATTTCAATTCTATTGTCTTAAAGGACAGTGGGCAGTGCACTCTCCTTATTAGTTTGCCTTTATTGAGACAGTAGGGCGGTTGAGATGGAGCCAGAGTAGGGGAGACACAAGAGAGAAGGCTCTCGTTGGATTTGATCCTGATCAGGGTTCAGCTAGCATTGTGTGCCGACAGATTGGGTATCCAATGTAACCGTGTATAACATCTCTTTTATCCCCTGTCGTGCTGCAGTGTTACAACACAGTGATTTCCCAACGGTGACAATAACATATCTTATCATAAATAAACAGGGGGCTGAGGAAAGACTGTGACATTCTCTTCCTCTATGGTGTTGTGATTTCCCTTTCCCTGGTTTGTACTGTCTTGCACGTGTGCACACACATAAACACACACACACACACACACACACACACACACACACACACACACACACACACACACACACACACACACACACACACACACACACACACACACACACACACACACACACACACACACACACACACACACACACACACACACACACACACACACACACACACACACACACACACACACACACTGTGTTGACTTTATGTACTACCTACCTGGACCTCACCACACCGGGTGTCCATAGCACTGCTCCTCAAAGAAAGAAAAACACCTGAGAGAGAGAGAGAGAGAGAGAGAGAGAGAGAGAGAGAGAGAGAGAGAGAGAGAGAGAGAGAGATAGAGAGGGAGGGAGGAAGAGAGAGAGAGGGAGAGGGAGAGAGAAAGAAAGAGTATTAAGCGTTAAGAAAAAGCACTTGTCAGGTAGCCCATTACAGAACCATTACAATACCTATCTCAATACCCCCCATCGCTCTCTCTATTTCTGTGTGTGTGTGTGTGTGTGTGTGTGTGTGCGCGTGCGTGCGTGTGTGTATGTGTGTGTGTGTGTGTGTGTGTGTGTGTGTGTGTGTGTGTGTGTGTATGTGTGTGTGTGTGTGTGTGATTTTTTCTTTGTGTGCCTCCAGTCACCAGCGGGGAGATGAGATCATTACCTGTGACTGCAGGGCTAATGTCACAGACGGCAAACGCATGCACGCACACACACACACACACACACACACACACACACACACACACACACACACACACACACACACACACACACACACACACACACACACACACACACACACACACACATATACACACACACATGCACACACACACACGCACACGCACACGCACACACACACACACACAGACACACAGACTAAAGGGGCTAATATGTCTCAGCCTCAGTAACAGAACTATTCTGACCGCGGGGCTCGTCTCCATTTGGCTAGGCAGCCTCTTTTACAACCTGCTTTCTACACTGCCAGATGAGAGAGAGAGGGGTGAGAGAGAGAGTGTTAGAGAGAGAATAGAGAGAGAGATAGATGGATAGAATATATACATAAATATATATATTGTTTTGTATAATTCTTTCCAAAAGCAAAGAGGCATAGAAGCATGGCTAACGCTAATGACGCTCATACCAGCAAGGCTAACTGCCTACAAAAACGGGCATAGAGGCACTGAAATAGGATTTCACCCGTCTAATGAACACACTAGACAAATATCAAGATGTATCCATCAGTGGACCAATTGCAAGAAGCCTTCAGTCAACTCCTTCAGACATTAAGCACCCCCCCACAGCCCAAATGGAATTACCCCCCCCCCCCCCATTTTCTATTTTAATTTATAATATTCTTTATTTAAATGTTTTGGCATTCAGGGGGGATATCGACTATCAGCAAATTTTTGCCAATGAAAGTCGACTATACAAATCCTTAGTCGAGGTCAGGCCTAATATATATATATAGAGAGAGAGAGAGATTGATGAGAGAGAGGGATGGAGAGAACAGATGGAGGAGAGAAAGAGAGAGGGAGAAAGAGAAAGTGCAACAAAGGAAGATATGGAGCAAGGGAGAAATGGAGGGAGAGAGAGAGGGAGAAGGAAATATAGAAATGGAGAGAAGAGAGAGAGAGGAGAGGAATGTGTGTAATTGGAGATGTGGAGGGAGAGGAGTGGAGGACTCTCATACAGAAGAGCTACCGTACAATATAGGCCAGCGTTTCCTCATTAACAACGCGGGGTCAGGAATGACAGACAAGGAGAAAGAGAGAGAGAGAGAGAAGGAGGAGGAGGGGTGACAGGAAGGGTGGAAATGGGTCAGAGAACAGGAGTCTGCCTGGCACATCATTCCCAGCGCTTTACTTCACTGTGACACCGTTTAAAAGGCAAACAATAGCATAACAATAGCATGCATTGTCTACATTGTGTGTATGGTTTGATGGGGGCAGGGGGGGGGGCAGTCTGAGCGAAGGGAAGGGGGTCATAAGGTCAGTCACTAAGGAGTTTAAAATAATGGGAATACTCAGAGCCGTCCCTAGACCTTTTGGGGCCCTAGGAAGAAATTTGGAGGGCCTTCCATTTCACCTGAAAATCAGATCTCCACAGTAGGGATGTGTATCTCCGCACTGAGGCCGATGCGATGCGCATCTCGATACGGTGCCAACGATACGATACATTAACGATACATTTGAAGCACCTGGCGATGCGATGCGATATGATTCACCCCCTGTTGAGATACGATACGATTCGATACAATTTGATTCAACATAATGCGATTCGGGGCGATACGATGCGATTCAACACGATGCAAAATAATGATAAAATTGTATGGTATGACAGATGATTTGGTTGTATTCCTTATATGCAGCTTATATTATTATTAAAAATAAAATAATCTACTTTAAGACAATTTATATAAAAACTCTTGGGTGCCTAAGAAGACTTTTGCATTGTACTGTCTTTTCTATCCACTTTAGCTAAAAACACACACGAGAGAGAGAGAGAGAGAGAGAGAGAGAGAGAGAGAGAGAGAGAGAGAGAGAGAGAGAGAGAGAGAGAGAGCCCCTCCCTGTCTGAGTTGCCGTCGACAGTTGATGATGTCACACACACCAGCTGCTGAGGTCAGGCAGACGCCTGCGAACCCCAGCTACTAGGACAGAGAGGATTCAGCTCAGCTTCTTCCCCCAGGCCATCAGAGCCTTGAACACTGAACACTGAGTGTCACAGAACACTGAACTCTCCACACACAAGCACACATGAGCACTCACACGACACGCACACTGTACACGCTCGCACACTAGCAGCCACTTTAACACGAGCAAGCACACACTCATGCTGCACATGCCCACACTTATGGCCACAAAGGAAAGGTCACTTTAAAAATAGTATAGCAACAGTAACAGTGTATTGCACTACCAAAGGACCTAGCATGTCCTCCATGCTCTGTAAATAACTTATGTACAAATACCGAGATGCCCCACTATGTTACCTGTTTATTGCACAATGTTGTTTTATTGGATTCTATTTGTTGTACTACTGTATTGCACATCGTTGCGGGCAAGACCACCCGCATTTCATTGTATACTTGTATGCCGTGACAAATAAAACTCTTGACTTGACTTGACACTAGACTAGGTCACTAGGATGCGTCTATACTTTCCGTAGCCGCATTATGTCAACAACACACGGAGCCAGGCTGGATGGATGCATGAAGCGATATTTAAGAAACGAATAACCAATAAATGTGAAGTTATCTTTGAACCCCTGTTGTCAAGCGTCTTCAATATACCCCCCCCCCCTCCTCACTAATGGTAGGCCTACTGGTGTTGCAGAGTCACATTAGTTAGTTAGTTAGACTCTAGTTTAGCGTTAGCTGAACGGCTAACTGGCGTTAGACAGAGGCTACTAGCGTTAGCATGTTGATCAATTCTATTCATGTCTCCTCCTCGACTTCCACTGTTTGTTGATAACTGTGACGCGGCTCTCGCCTTATGTAGTAGCGAAGCAATAGTATCTGCTGTGTGTGTGCACTGTTGACAGAAGTGGATGAGAGGAAATTATATGAATGCATCGGTTTTTGACCGATGCAAAGACGCTACAACAAGATGCATCGCGAGTTCAGCCTGACATTTTGCCGACGCGCACTTATTCCACCGGTGCACTCGCATCGTGAACGTGTATGCCGGCGCACCGATGCAAATCGATGAATCGTCACATGACTACTCCACAGCAGAGGGATACAGCCGTCTCAACATTTTGATGTTAGTTTGAAGTTATTTTTGACACAATGATTAATGTTTCAAGGGAATCTCTGATTGGCTGACTGACCTCTGTACAACTAATTAAATAACTAAGAGGGCCTTGATTAAATAATTTCTTTTTTTTATCTACTTTTTCTCCCCGTTTTCAATTTTTCTCCCATCCCAATTTCATATTATCCAATTCTACCCTCTCCTGTCTCGAATGTTGTTAGACCATGCCTCCCACTGGTCGGCTGCAATGTGGACCAAGCCTTGCATCACGTGTCCCCTCCGGTACACGAGGAGGCAGCTGTCGCATCTTTTCACCTGTACAGCGCGATCTCTCAGCAGCGAGGAGTAACGCGTGGGAGGCTCACGCTGCCCCCGTTGCTTCCTGATTCTGCTGTACAGGCACACCAACCGACCTATAGGAGTCGCTGTCCACAACGTCCGATCCCCACCCACCGGCTTTCCCACCCCCTAATACTGGCAATTGTATTAGTATGAACGACCAGCCAAGCCAGAAGCAAAGCCGAGAGCTGGGCGCGAACCCAGCATCTCCTGCGTTAGTGGCGAGCGCCTTGCCCACTGCGCCACTTAGCCGCCCTTGATTAAATAATTTCACTACTAATTTGTCATACTAAGATTTATGTTCATCTATCTTTCAAAAAAGATTGGTTGGGGGCCTTATTGCTGTAGCCCTATTTTCAGAAATTTCACCTAAAGGTACATGCCCAAGTAAATGGAAGATTGCTCCACTTCTACAACACTTCTACAAGGTCAATATGCATGTTCTTGGTATCTATGAACATCCAGGGACCTGGGGTTATGTATTCCCAGTGTCAGAAATATTGTGTCGTATATTTCTAAATGAAAACATGAACATAGCAACTGTACAAGGTAATGATTAGAAAGACAAAATGCTGATTGATAGAAGGGCCATTTAGATATCCCCATGTGAGAGATTTCTGTGACCCTAGGCTTGAGAGGGAGATAGGGCAAAAGACTGTTTATGACGTTAATGCACATTCCACTGGTTGGTTAGCAGCTGTGGTTTAGGCCACCTCCAACGGACAAGAGAGGAGATCATTATCGTTGAAACAGGAACCAAACTCAGAATAACAGTTGAGATCAAAAAGGTCATATTTACCCTAAGGAAGGAATTTCAGGTTACAACACGGCAGCTGCTGCTGACTAACGGACAGGGTCAGAAAGGTGACACCAATGGTGGGAATCTTCCTTTCACATCACAGAGAACTGCCACTAGTTGAAAAACAGGGCAAATCAATGATATACTAATAGGTTTAGCAATTTCATAGGTTACATGTAGGCATAACTCTTAGAACTACTAGAATAACTTAGTCACAATAAAGAATAAAAACTCTTAAATACTAGAAGGTAAAACTATACAAATATGGGTCACATGATTTAATCAGGAAACAAAGTATTCTATTAAAGGACGGATATATAGGGTTTGTTGTCTGGGCACTGTCTGAAAGTAGTCTGTTTCTTATCTATACTATGTAAACATTTTGTCACAAGCATGAGGATGTATTACTCAGTGAAACGGAATCCTCTCATCAAGTAATGATTAAACGGCCCGGCAAGATTCTATGGTGAAACGGTTGTGTCAGCAGAAAAAGTGTAACATGTTGAGACAAGCCGGCTACAAGGAATATGGCCAAATAAGGAAAGGCAGATTATAGACGTGAATAGGCAGGCAGGGACGCTCTCTCTCTCTCCCTCTCTCTCTCTCTCTCTCTCTCTCTCTCTCTCGCTCTCTCTCTCTCTCTCTCTCTCTCTCTCTCTGATAAAAAGGGCTGATGGCGACACACAAGAGGAGACACGCCACACACACAGGGGACAGGCCCTGGGAGGCAGAGCCACACAGAACTCGAGAGCCGAGCAAGACACTCAGAGGAGACGGAGAAGGATCCCTGGAGAGCCGAGCCTGAGACACAGCGAGAAGGATCCCGAGAGCATGGTGACACAGAGGGACTGAGACCCGATGACAGACGAATCGCTTCGCAGCAGGAGAAGCCTACCACCAAAGGAGAGACGAAAAACGAGCGCTCTCTGCTGAGCACCGATACTCACGGAGACCAGGTTGCTTTGACAACCAGACCAGCGAACCACTAAGAGAGGACTCGTTGTTGCCATGGACAACCAAGAGACAATTTGATTGAACCAAAGAGACGATGTACTTGTTGATTCCTAAGCTGTGGTATTAATAAACACCGCAGTTATTTTGACCACTTTGTCAGCAGTCTCTCCTTACTTGAACCGAACATCTGAGAACTACCTAACCAATGCAGGAGAAGGGTGATATAGAAAACTATACGATCAATAAACTTAGATATAGGTAAATGAAGAAAAGAGAGATACTTCAATTGGTGCGGTGACCCGTGCTGCATTCGACCGGAACCGGTTGGAGACGACTGAAAGCTACTTCTGGAAGATGGACCTCGTCGACGCCTCTACGACTGAAATAAAATAATCATCACCACTTCGACAGGCCAGCAGGACTAGGTAAGTAGTGATGGCGTTTAAGATTGGTAATGGTCGAAGCAGTCTCGCATTTTGGGGTTGCTATTACTTTGGTTAGAAATAAGTTGTAAATGGACCAGGATAAAGTTGGTGTTGGAGGGGATCGGGGTTCAGGGTTCACAACCTGACTCTGGTCTCAGCCACACGCCGGCGCTGCACTTAGGAAGCGTAGGGGATAGGGGATGTTCGGTTAGGATGAGGATATAGATCTCTATGTTTAGTTAGCTTAGGAGGATAGGCTAGGGATAGGAAAAATATTTGAGGGGACCGGCGTGGAATCGGTAGAACGGGGATTAGTCACAGATAGCGGGACGTGGGACTGTGAGTGACGGAGTGGTTCATTAGAGGGTAAGGTAAAGAGTTTAATGAGAGAACCGTGGTGTAGTACAGGGATAGCCTGGTTCCGCGAAGAGAACAGAGAACGGAGTGTAGAGTACTGAGAACCGTGGTGTAGTACAGGGATAGCCTGGTTCCACGAAGAGAACAGAGGACGGAGTGTAGGGTATACTGAGAACAGAGTACAATGGGGATTAATTGGTTGCTTTTTGCCAGACCGTCGAGGCTTCGCTCTTAGGATCGCCAACAACAACAACAATATGGAGAAGGGCCTTAGTGATCAGGCCATTGGGGGGAGAAGGCCGAGAGCCTCTGCAGACATTTCCCAGATAGACTTTACCAGTGATTATGATCTGATTGATTGGAATATGGACTTCTCTCATGTGACCAGTACGACAGAAGGACTTGAAATGTTGACTTTGGTTCCAATACAGGGGAGTGAACCAGTGACAATGGTGTTACTCCAACCAGAACCGATTCAAGCTGGAGTGTCCATTGCAGGCGACTGCGGTTTAACCAAGGGGCAGAAAAAGAGACTGAGGTTACAGCAGTCCCACGAAGTCCACTCTGGCCGGATGGCTGGAACTGAGACCGACAGCAGGTATGGAATACACGAACAGTTTCTACAGCCCACCCGTTTCCCATGTCCACCCTGCCCTCAGCACCAATGCCAAGATGAGAGGCGGAGCCCAGCGATGGGAAGTCAAACCGCCAGTGCTGAGATGGGGGAAGAGGCAGCATACTATAGACAACAGAGAGCGTTTGTGACAGCGTTCGAACAACACGAGGCAGTTCATCGAGATCTGATGAAGACACAGCTGGAGATCGGTCAAGCCGCACACGAGACTCAGAGATTGGAACGAGAACTGGCAAGAAAGGCTGCGCTACTAGAAGCGACAGCTGTTGAGATCATGCTTCGGGCGTCTGACCTAGGCCGCCGGGATCAAAGAGTGCCCTGTGCCCCGTTGCCCGGACAGGGAACTGGGCCGCGACAGGGTGAACGGAACCGCAGGAGTGGTGAGTTTCCAGGCCCCTCCCAACAAGAGAAGGCCCGAGGAGAGGCAGCAGAAAAGGACAGGTATGCCCCTCTCTCCTCCAGGCAACAGGACATGCGACCAGAGGACAGGAGAGGGGTGGACCTGGCGAGGACGGTGGGAGGCCAGCCGAGAGACTGTGGGAGTCGTGGTAAACTGGAACCCCTGGGATGGCCGGCGTCGGCTGTGTGCTGGGATTGTGGGGAGGTTGGCCATTTCGCTCGGTCATGTGACAAAGGGTGGAGGGCTCAGCAAAAGTCCAGTAGAAGGCGAGAGTCCATCAGAAAACAGAGTTGCTGGAAATGTGGAGAGTTGGGACATTTTCAGAGGGGGTGTAAATAGGGGGTGTCTGCATAGGTCATAGGTTGAATAAGAGCGAAGCGGGAATGCACGAAAACAAAGCTAAAAGTGCTCGAGTAAATAGAGTTATTGATAAATTAAAATGGATAATGAGACTGATTAGAATAAAGATAGAGACGCAGATACATAGATAAGGTTTGATTAGGTGTGCAAGTTACTAAAATGGTTTGGAAGACTAACCAGGGTAAGTTGGGGCTATAGAGGGATGAAGTAACTGGGAATATTGCATGGGCTAATCAAACTAACGAAATTAATGGCTTTAGACAGGAACAATGGAACATTTAATATTAGACAGAGTTAGAAACAAAGGACTATTTATAGTAGTGATTACATACTTGATCGAAGGGTGGTCAAGTTGAATTAAAAAAAAAAAAACACAACAATGTTAATATTTCATTACTTATTTTATTTCTTTTTGGATTTTTAATTTTGCTGTCTTAGTTTTTGCGGGGGTATTTATGCCTCTAGATGATAGTTTAATTCTGTTGGATGGGTGTGTAGCATGTAGGCACTCACAATTTTTTGTTTATTTACAATTTTCTTTGTTTTTGTTTGACTATATTTTTTTAGGAACTGGCTGGCTGGGAGGGATCTCTCGCCGGTCAGGGATAGCAGGTGGTGGTGACACAGCGAGACTGGTAGGAGGTCTGATATAATGAGCTGGAAACTGGGAATGGACGGGAGCTGGTTCATGGTTTGTTTTCCGCTCATTAAGAGTCCAGATGTAGAGTCTGGGCGGTTGTGTCACTTTTTGGGTTATGGTAAGGGTTGGGGAAACATATTTCTCTGTCTATAGAAAGCTCTGTAGGTTTTTGGTCGCAAATTGGCCGAAATAGTGTTCATGTAGGGTGCAGACATGTGAAT
Source organism: Notolepis coatsorum (assembly GCF_963971535.1). Taxonomy (NCBI): domain Eukaryota; kingdom Metazoa; phylum Chordata; class Actinopteri; order Aulopiformes; family Paralepididae; genus Notolepis; species Notolepis coatsorum. The sequence goes on along the minus strand of NC_140166.1, from coordinate 182,990,245 downwards.
TTGATGATTGACTTATGGAAGACTCTGCACCGGCTTGTTGAAAGCTGGCGGAGTGTGTGTGATGTGTGTTTAAAGGGACTGTGGTTTGTTGACCATGCACATAGGTTCTGTTGGTGATTGGCCTCGTCTAGAGCTGACTGTCCGGACCGAGGAGCTGTCGGGAAACAAGGTATTTGATAGTGAAATAATGGATATTCCACTTTCAAGGGTGGAAGTGGTAGTTGTGTTGATCTTGAGATATTGAATCTAGTAAAACAGTACAGCACAAAAAGAAATGAGACAAAGGTGATTTGATTGAATGCTAACGTAAGAAGCTGTGAAATACATAGATAATTAATTTGGAGAAAAATGTATTGTCAAAATGCAGAACAGTAAAGATGTATCTGCGAAAATAAAAGTTTCCAACCTATTGTGTGTTTTGTAAATAATAATCCAAAATGCAAAAAGGACAGAGGGAAAATCGTTTCCTTCTGTGGAAAAATCGGAGCAGTACCAGAGACCTGCATACAACGAAGAAGAGGCGGTGATTAGCACAAAATACAACAAGAAGAAACAAAACGGTCAAAAACAAGTTAGCAGTAAAGGCCTCAGGAGGTTGAAATAGGGATAACTGACAGGGAGGTAATTGAGGCCTCAGTGGTCTTTTTAAGGAGAAAAAATTATTTATGTTGCTTGTGTGAATTTCCCTCAAATGTTAGAGAGTTAATCTTTTAGTGGTGTGATGTATTAATCTTTTCTTGCAGAGTACATTACACAAAACAGACATTTAAGCTAATTACACGGATAATGGATAGTCATAATTGAAATAAGCTGAGAATGGTACGATGATTCTTTTTGTATAAAGACACGGACCTAGACTGGATGTCATAATAATAACTGATAATGTGTATAACTGTGCAAGAAGAAGAGGTAGGTGAAATGATGATTTTGTAACTGTACAGATGGAAAGGGGTTTTGTAGTTCGATTTGGGTCAATTTTGGATTTTTTTGAAATTTTGAAAAATATTAGCAAGAATTATGATTACGATTTTAGCATGTTTTAATTTAGAATATTGATGCTGTATAGGAGGTTATTAAACCCCCTAAGGGTGGATTGTCGTATATTTCTAAATGAAAACATGAACATAGCAACTGTACAAGGTAATGATTAGAAAGACAAAATGCTGATTGATAGAAGGGCCATTTAGATATCCCCATGTGAGAGATTTCTGTGACCCTAGGCTTGAGAGGGAGATAGGGCAAAAGACTGTTTATGACGTTAATGCACATTCCACTGGTTGGTTAGCAGCTGTGGTTTAGGCCACCTCCAACGGACAAGAGAGGAGATCATTATCGTTGAAACAGGAACCAAACTCAGAATAACAGTTGATTCCTAAGCTGTGGTATTAATAAACACCGCAGTTATTTTGACCACTTTGTCAGCAGTCTCTCCTTACTTGAACCGAACATCTGAGAACTACCTAACCAATGCAGGAGAAGGGTGATATAGAAAACTATACGATCAATGAACTTAGATATAGGTAAATGAAGAAAAGAGAGATACTTCATCTGTTACTAAGTAAATTGTGATGAAACAAAGAAGAATATAAATTATGATTTTTTTTGCATCTTTGCTGGTGAATAACACCATGTTTATAATTGTGCCGCATCCGACCTCCCTCACTGAGCTCATTCAGCACTTTTTTTTTTCGTATCCACTTTTTCTCCTCCTGTTTTTTCTGTGATTTTCTCCGATCCCAATTTAGTCATTCCAATTCCCCCCTCTCCTTCCTGGTCGTTGCTCACATGTGCCCCCCACTGGTTGGTCTAGGGAGGGTTGATAGATACTATCGCATGTCCCCTCCGATACATGCAGAGTCAGCCAGCCACTTCTTTTCACCTGCCAGCGCGGACTCTCATTGGTGAGGTGTAACGTGTAATCTCCCTTCCTCGCTGTGCAGGCGCCCTGACCGACCTGTAGAGTGGTCCGCACAGGGCGAGCAACCGACGTCGCCTGGCGATGCGATCGTCTGTCGCTCAACGACAATCGCCTGGCCCCCCACACCAGAGCCAACCGTCGCTCTGTCTAGCTGGGGGTGTGGTTACTTGTTTCCCCCCAGAGGGAGATATCAGAGGACGGACCGGATGTTAGGTTAGCGTATTAGCAGGTAGCTGTGTTGTACATTATGAGAGAACTAAACCCATATTGAGCTGGAATTAAACCACCTATACGAATACAACCTCTCCTCATTCTTCCTGGCATTACTGCATGACTGATCGCTACAATACGTTCACTAGGCACCGATTGGACAAGTATTGTTATACAGCTGCTGAAAGAGGATGTTTTGTTACGGAAGACGCAAACTGTTTTGTTCTCAACCATCATTTCTTTGGACAATAAACCACATCAGCTGCAGCCTGGACATTAAACTCTGTCAACATCCACAACTTCGTTTGTTACCCGAGTATAAAAACATCTAGTAGGTGCATCGTGGCGCATTGTTCATTTATTAGTTAATGACAAGCGGCCACTATAGCTTCTCCAACTAACGTTATTTATTTAAATTGTTCCTGTTAATAATAATGAACATAAGTAGCATGGTAATAATACGTAGGTTATTGATCAATGAATGTATTGATAAATTAATGGTGTACAAATGATACACCAGTAGAACTTATGTACTACTTCTACTGTAGAAGTCATGTTATTTCCTCACTGGCCTTGCTGTGTCGCCAGGCGACAGAAATAGCTGCACGACCGTCACTTCAAAATCTCCTGCCGTGTGGGTTCAAGGGCTTAGCGTTACCGGAACTGAACTGAAGCGCCTAACACAAACATCCCTCCTGCTCACAGCCACAACACTCTACAGCTATCAACGAACATGGCAGCAGCACAAAAATCTTTCCTGTGGACCGACAGTGAGGTCGAACTACTCCTGAGTGTCACGAACGAATACAAGGTGAATAAGATAACAGAATCCGTTGACTGGGAGTCCGTTCAAAGCAAATATGCGGATATTTTAGCGTTATTCCTCTAGCAGTACCGCAGTGAAACGGACTCCGACTTTCCACACAAGAAGGAGGACATCACCAAGGCAGTACTAATCAACAAGCTCAAACAAATAAAGTCTAAATATCGAGGAGCAGTTGACAATGGTCGCAGGAGTGGCTTTGGAAGAGTGGTCTTCTTGTATTTTTTTTACTTTGTGAGCAAGTGTAGGGTGGGTCGCAGGGGCGTTTTTAGGGTTAGAAAACATTGGGGGCTTCAGCCCGGGGGGGTGGCCCCCCCCCTTTTTTTTTTTTTTTTAAACACAGAAATACGCAATTTTAAAGTAATTAGAGATGAATACTGAATAAACTAGAATCATTCGAGGTTCTCAAAGTGAGGTCCAGGTCCATGAGAGGGATCTGGGCAGTCCCCATAGAAAATTCAAAGTTAACAGGACCAAATCATCAGTTTCTTATTTATTTATTTAACCTTTATTTAGCCAGATAAAACATTGATCTGGTCCAAGAAGCCCCAACAGGAGTACAAATATAAATATATACACATATATATATATAATATATATATAATATATATACATATACTGTACATACATACACACATATACACCAATAACAAAATAAAAACAGTTAAGAATCATACACATAAGCAAATAAACAAACAAACAAACACATGCACAGCCTATGTACAAAAGAAATAAACAGTTCATCTCTAGTCTTTACAGTTTTCTTCAATTGCATAAACACTCAAATCAAAAGTATTACACAATTATCAAAACCTTACACTCAAGGAGCAAAATATAGGCCCAGATTTGCACCCCTACAATGTCAGCCTCACACTTTTTGCAAAACAATACACACAGTGATTTGCAAAACACTAAACACACTTGCATTACATTAGACACAGAATGTCAAATTACCACACATATGAGCCAATTGGTTAAACACAGCCATCAGATGCACAAACACACCATTGCTTAATTGTAGATACACCAATCAGGTTTAAGCACTATAAAAATGCAGCAGGTGAGTTCACCTGTCTTCAACCAAAATGGAAGGAGAGTGAAGTACTGTACACAGAGAACGTGAAAATATATACATTCACCAAACACTACACAAGACAACCAATGATGCAGACTGATGAAAATATACATTTTCTCCCATTTTCCCAAATCAGTAAAAATGGAGAATCACAACAAAGAATTATCTTGCCAGATCCAGCTAGGCAAAGAGATAATGTCTAGTATTTTCGGTTTCAATTTTTTCAAAAGAAAATTTGTTTTACTGTAATTTTAACCTGTACTGGATACAGTATTTTATGTTTGTCTGATATTTGCTGAGCTTACAGTGTTATGCACATAGTAGCATGAATACTGGGACATGTATTGTTGTGATTCTCCATGTTGAAATGTTGACTGATTTGGTTATATGGAGAGAACATTTATATTTTCATCAGTCTGCATCATTGATTTGGGTATATGTAGATAAATAAATAATATTTTCATCAGTCTACAGCATTGGTCTTGTGTAGTGTTTGGTGAATTTATTGTATATTTGCACATTCTCTGCATACTTCACTTGCAGTCAGGGCCGCCTGGGAGAAATACGAGGCCCTGTGCGAGATTTAAACGCGAGCCCCCCCCCCCCCCTAAAAGGTAAAAAAAAATATATATATATATATATTTTTTTTTTTTTTTCATATAGTCAACATATTCTTAAATAATAGCACTGCCCGAGGCTGGGCATGATACAGTCAACATATAGCAAGAGAGAGCGAGAGAGAGCTCCCGTTCTACAGTGAATATACAGTGTTATCGCTGCACAGACCCGGCAATGCCCCTGACCCTCCACCAGAGCAAGGCCAGAGAGAGAGAGAGAGAGAGAGAGAGAGAGAAAGAGAGAGAGAGAGAGAGAGAGAGAGAGAGAGAGAGAGAGAGAGAGAGAGAGAGAGAGAGGGAGAGAGAGAGAGAGAGAGAGAGAGAGAGACACACATTGGAAAGAAACAACCCAAAACCAGAGCAAATTGAAATGCTATTTGGCCCTAAACAGAGAGTACACAGTGGCAGAATACCTGAGCACTGTGACACCCAATACTAAGAAGATCCTTGACTAGGTACAGACTCAGCGAGCACAGCCTAGCCATCGAGAAAGGCCGCCATAGGCAGACCTGGCTCCCAAGCGAAGACAGACCCACTGCACACAAGATGAGGTGGAAACCGAGCTCCACTTCTTAACAACCTGCCCACTATACCAAGACATATACTTCCCACAAATTGCAAACACCCAAAGAGACTTTGAAAACATGGACAATAACTCAAAACTCCCATACCTACTGGGAGAAATACAATACAACATAACGTTAGCCAACATAACGTTAGCCTTAGCCACGATAGCTAGCCGGCCCGAGAGAGAGAGAGAGAGAGAGATATCCACGCCGGGAATAGAATAGAGTGCATTAAAAACTCACCAAACGTCCAAGAGGATGGAGACAACCACGTGGAGTTGACGAAGTTCATCTGCCAAATGACCGTCCTCTTCATCTTGGCATAACAATGCTGCACGCGCTCTCTCTAGGTTAGCTAACGCTAGTTAGCCTTTAGCTAAGCTAGCTACTAGCCGATGGCTATCCCGACTGAACCACACGTTAGCACTCGATATTATAACGTAGATAAAGCTAACTAGCTGTCCCTGCCTTTAGCTAAGCCGACATGGCTAGCCTGACTGAACTGTCTAACATGCAACAACTTTCATCTTTAGTCCATCTGCCGAACGACCGTCATCTTCCTCTTGGCTGGCATAACCTCCAATGCTGCATGCACGAAATAGTCGAACGCAGCTGACGCACGCCGGCCGACTGTACACATGTAACCCCTCCCTTCGTTGAAACCAATAGTATGTCTGCTGCAGAGCCGCAGAGCCAGGAACAAGTCAGACACATTCTACAAACGTGTCTAATGTGAAATATATAAGCATATAAGCAAAACTAGATTTTAGGTCTGTGATGAAAAAGGGCCTCGCGGGAAGGGGGGCCTCGCAAAAAAAATAAAAAAAAAAATAAAAAGAAATAATAAAAAAATAATAAATAAAAAATATTTAAAAAAAAAAAAAATTTAAATTTTTTTGTGCGAGGCCCCCCTGCGAGACCCCCTGAGGCGGCCCTGCTTACAGTACTCTAATCACTGAGAAGTAGAATTGCTAAATGTGTTTTAGGTTAAGCACAGCAGTGTGTGTAACTGGTTCAAACAGAATTAAGTCATATGAAACACGTCGATTTACCTCCGTCCCTGTACTAATCCGTCACGATGCAGAGGGCTCCGTTCATTGTTGAGGTGGATGCCTCTGACACCGCGGTGGGATGGGTGATCTCTCAGAGGTGTTTAAAGGACGGTAAGGTGCATCCTTGCGCCTTCTTTTCACACCGGCTGTCTCCGGCCGAGCGTAACTACGATGTGGGTAATCGGGAGTTGTTGGCAATCAAGTTGGCACTGGAGGAATGGAGACATTGGTTAGAGGGGTCGGCACATCCTTTCATTGTTTGGACTGATCATAAGAACTTGGCTTACATCCAAGGGGCTAAACGCCTTAACGCTCGCCAGGCCAGGTGGGCGTTATTCTTCACTCGATTTCGATTTTCCATCTCCTATCGACCCGGTTCCAAGAACGTCAAACCTGACGCCCTGTCATGTCAGTTTGATCCTCCAGGTCGAGAGGAGAAGCCCCACCCTATTGTTCCACAGGCCTTGATTTTGGCACCCGTGTCATGGGGCATAGATAGGGTGGTAAGATCGGCTCAGGCACGGGAGCCCGATCCCGGTGGGGGTCCTCCGGGCCGGATGTATGTACCCAAGGTGGCACGCTCGCGCCTGCTGCAGTGGGCGCATACATCCTCTCTCACCGGCCACCCTGGGGCCACCAGAACCCTGGAGTTTATCCGTAGGAGGTTTTGGTGGCCGATAGAGGGGGGGGATACACGCTCCTTTGTGGCGGCCTGCCCGGTGTGCGCGCGCAGTAAGACCTCCATCTCCTATCGACCCGGTTCCAAGAACGTCAAACCTGACGCCCTGTCATGTCAGTTTGATCCTCCGGGTCGAGAGGAGAAGCCCCACCCTATTGTTCCACAGGCCTTGATTTTGGCACCCGTGTCATGGGGCATAGATAGGGTGGTAAGATCGGCTCAGGCACGGGAGCCCGATCCTGGTGGGGGTCCTCCGGGCCGGATGTATGTACCCAAGGCGGCACGCTCGCGCCTGCTGCAGTGGGCGCATACATCCTTTCTCACCGGCCACCCTGGGGCCACCAGAACCCTGGAGTTTATCCGTAGGAGGTTTTGGTGGCCGATAGAGGGGGGGGATACACGCTCCTTTGTGGCGGCCTGCCCGGTGTGCGCGCGCAGTAAGACCTCTGGCCGTGTACCGGCGGGTCTCCACCGACCGCTTCCTATTCCCAAGCGTCCCTGGTCGCACATATCCCTGGATTTTATTTCCGGCCTTCCCCTATCGGATGGGTTCACTGCCATCCTGGTGGTGGTGGACCGGTTCTCCAAGGCGGCCCACTTCATTCCCCTTCCCAAGCTCCCCTCGGCTCGGGAGACGGCTGACCTGGTGGTGCAGCACGTCTTTCGGGTCCATGGGCTTCCAGTGGATATTGTGTCTGACCGGGGTCCTCAGTTCGCCTCTAGGTTCTGGAAGGCGTTCGCCACCGGCTTCGGCGCCTCCGTCAGCCTGTCGACTGGGTTCCATCCGTCAACCAGGATCTGGAGGGCGTTCTGAGGTGCTACGTTGCTGGGTGTCCGGCGACGTGGAGTAGGAAGTTGGCCTGGGCGGAGTACGGGCATAATACCCTCCTCTCCTCCTTTACTGGTATGTCTCCCTTTCAGTGTCAATATGGTTTTCAACCTCCTCTGTTTCCCGAACAGGAGCAGGAGGCTGAGGTGCCGTCGGCCCAGGCACATGTGGCTCGCTGTCGCAGGACGTGGAACAGGGTGCGGACGGCGCTGCAGAAGGCCTCGGTTAAGGCTCAGCGGCAAGCTAACCGCAAGCGTCGTCCGGCTCCGGTTTTCCGTCCTGGACAGCGGGTTTGGCTTTCCACCCGTGATCTCCCTCTCCGGGTGGAGTCCAGGAAGCTGGCTCCTTGCTTTATAGGCCCCTTTAAAGTGGTGCGTCGGGTGAATCCTATGGCTTACAGGCTACGCCTTCCGGCTTCTCTGAGGGTCCATCCGACGTTTCATGTGTCCCTGTTGAAGCCATTCATCTCATCGCCCTTGTCCCTGCCACTTCCGGCGGTTCCTCCGCCCCGCATTATTGATGGTCAGCCTGTCTATACGGTGCGAGGATCCTGAGTTGTAGGCGGAGGGGTAGGGGGTTTCAGTTCTTGGTGGATTGGGAGGGGTACAGGGTAGAAGAGCATTCTTGGGTGCCTCAACGGGATATTTTAGATCCCAGCCTGATCGATGATTTCCGGCGGCTGCATCCGAGGCCCCTAGGTGAACGTCAGGTGCCGTTCGTCGGGGGGAGATACTGTAACGTTCTGGGTCCTATGCTCCTTAGGATAGTACCCTACTGTCTGTCTGGTTTACTTCCTGTTGTTGGGTTACACTTTGTATGTCACTGCTGATTTGCTGTCTCGCACTAATTGTCTGTCACATCTGGGTGCTGTCACTGGCTGTCATTCTGGCTGTCACTAATTGACACATTGGAATGTTTGGTATGTGCCCTTATAATGTCTGCTCTGTCTCTTGTTCTTTGCTTCACTTGATACTACGAGCAGGACCGCCACAACAAGTGCTGACCCAACTCTCTCTGTTCTATATCATTACTCTTGTTCTCTTAAATAAATAGTTAACCTGTTTTGAAGAGTAAAACACTTCTCCGTCTCCTTCCTCGACAACTGGAACTCCCACTTACCTGCTAACCGTAACAGCACACACATGTTTGGGTGACAGCTAATTTCACAGTGAGAAACAGAGGTGTGGCACAAGAGTGTGTGAAGAGGGTGTGAGTGTAGCGCTGAATGCGTGACAGTTGGCAGCTCTGTGTTACAGGTGTGATGCCCACTAGAAGTGGTATCACGTTAATATCTTTAGATAATGTGTCAAAACAGTGTGAACATACTGGCAGGGCTGTACGCTAAGCTTTTTCACTAGGGGCACACTTGCCCCTAAATGAGAAATTTAGGGGCAAAAAAAAATTTTTAGAGGGCAAATTTTTAAATAACAATTTTACCATTATTTATATCGATTGTTTTGATTTAAAAAAAAAAGAAAAAAAATTATTTTATATAATTTTTTTTTTAATAAAATATATATATTATATAATCATACTTGTAGTTGTATTATCTGCGAGACATCGCCACCACGCAACATGTCTAAATGCTCCGATATATGCAACCAGCTCCACTGTCTGTGTGTACTGAGTAGCCTCCAGCTACGGCCAGGATTCTCCGGAGCTGCAGCTGGGCCCTATACTGTAGGGATGTGCATCTCCTCACTGAGGCCGATGCGATGTGCATCTCGATACGGTGCCAACGATACGATACATTAACGATACATTTGAAGCACCGGGCGATGCGATATGATTCACCCCCTGTTGAGATACGATACGATTCGATACGATTTGATTCAACATAATGCGATTCGGGGCGATACGATGCGATTCAACCGATGCAAAATAATAATAATAATAATAATAATAAATAATACAATTTTATGGTATGACAGAGGATTTGGTTGTATTCCTTATATGCAGCTTATATTATTATTAAAAATAAAAGAATCTACTGTAAGACATTTTATATAAAAACTCTTGGGTGCCTAAGAAGACTTTTGCATAAACTGTCTTTTCTATCCACTTGAGCTAAAAACACACGAGAGAGAGAGAGAGATATGCCGTAATATTTTATGTTCTATTTTATGATGAACATTTTTGTATATACTATATTTTTACAATGATATTTTTTTGTATGTACTTATATCTGTTTGTAATCCATGTTTATGTTTAATATTGCTTTGGCAACATGTAGAAGTACGTCATGCCAATAAAGCCATTTGAATTGGAGAGAGAGAGAGAGAGAGAGAGAGAGAGAGAGAGAGAGAGAGAGAGAGAGAGAGAGAGAGAGAGAGAGAGAGAGAGAGAGAGAGAGACCATCCCCGTCTGAGCTGTCGTCGACAGTTGATGATGTCACACACTAGACTAGGTCACTAGGATGCGTCGTCTATGCTTTCCGACCGCTCCATTATGTCAACAACACGGAGGCAGCCAGCCTGGATGGATTGCATGAAGCGATATAATTAAGAAATGAATAACCAATAAATGTGAAGTTATCTTTGAACCCCTGTTGTCAAGCGTCTTCAATATACCCCCCCCTCCTCACTAATGGTACTGGTGTTGCAGAGTCACTTTAGTTAGACACTAGTTTAGCGTTAGCTGAACGGCTAACTGGCGTTAGCCAGAGGCTACTAGCGTTAGCATGTTGAGCAATTCTATTCATGTCTCCTCGACTTCCACTGTTTGTTGATAACTGTGACGCGGCTCTCGCCTTATATGTAGTAGCGAAGCAATAGTATCTGCTGTGTGTGTGTGCAGTCACAGTGCACTGCTGACAAGTGGATGAGAGGAAATTATATCAATGCATCGGTTTTTGATGATGCAAAGACGCTACAACAAGATGCATCGCGAGTTCAGCCTGACATTTTGCCGACGCGGGGACTTATTCCACCGGTACACTTTGCCCTATCAGAGTGAGTGCTCAGTCGATTGTTCCCGCTGATCATACCTGCTGAGTGCTCACTGCTCAGCTCGCGTGAGTGGCGTCATCACACGCCTTGGATAATTTAGGAGTGAAATGCGAATCCAAGGCTTGAAAGCACTACTCGCAAGCCCGCCCCCAGATAATATTTACCAATCGCAACGGCCAATTAAAGGGGCAATTCGCGATGATATCATCGCAGTGTACAGCCCTGACTGGTACAGGATTACCTCCATCAGAAACAAGGTAGAACAGTCATATTATATTTAATGGGAGACATTAACATACTTTGGTCAATAGGTGGCAGTATAGGACTTGTGTTTAGTGGCTTCGCCTTCCAGGGAACCGTACCTTGCTGTTTAGGGACACATGAGGCGAGCTGAGTCTCACAACCGGAGAGGACTCAGAACCAGTAACACCATGTCTGCGCCTCCCATTGTCAAATGACTAACTACAACCTGTTTCATAGGTGGGTAATATACTACAAAACACCCATAAAGGTTAACAAGGATACATGCAATGTCGAGGGTCCAATGAAGTGACTATTGTCGATGTTTGAGTCAAGTTTAAGAAGTTTAAGACGACAAGTAACGTGGTTTAGAAGTTGACCGTCTTTTGATGGCGCCATGTCTCGTGGTACATTTAAATAGTGTTGAAATACAATTGTCCATTTAATCACTAACATGTCGGAGTTAAGTATCTCCAAGGGGATTATAAAGGTTTATGTTTTGAAGTACATACTGTTTGGGTTGAATTGCTGTTTAGCAAATGTGTATATTGTGTACAAGTGTTGAAGACGGTTAGAGGGAATTACTTTAGCTTACACTACCTAGAAGGTAGCTAAACACCGGAGCGTCCCACATGCTCTCTCTCTCTCTCTCTCTCTATCTCTATCCCGCTCTCCGTTAAATGTAAATATAAATCTATTCCCTTGAGTTACACCATGGTCACGGTTTAGCAAATTCCTAGTAAGGCTGAGAACGGCTAGATACATAAATATATATAAATGCACTTTCATTGCACATTTGAGTTTCAATAGAACTTGAGCTGGAACACAAATATGAGTGACACTGAGGTGTTGAGGTATTTCTGTACACTAGAGAATAGTGGATATGACTGATGATAAACGAATGATGATAAAGGTAACAGCTATTGTTGATATAAGGAATTGTTTGACAGACAATGAGAATGACAGTGTTGTTAAAAGAAGACATACGATGGTCTCTTCCAACCTGCCTAGACATGCCTAGACAGAGGTTAACAGGAGAATGTTTCCCTTCTCACGTGCTTATACTTAAGACGTCAAATATGTATAAAGACATAAGTAATTACAATGTACAGTATATAATACTGGATAACTACATTTGAGAGGAAAATGCTATTAGAGTGAACCAGGGTATCCTAAAAGGGTAGAATGTGTGTTGCAATGATGAATATGCTTTTGAATTAATAACAAGAATGGAATTATAATTGAATGTATTAAAGTAATGTAACTAATTGAACTGAATGATGATACAATGATGATGATTGATTGATTATTCTGTTGAATAAATAAACGTTGTTGAAATATACAACCGGAGAGGACTCAGAACCAGTAACACCATGTCTGCGCCTTCTTTTGTCAAATGACTAACTACAACCTGTTTCATAGGTTAAATATATCTCTGCTATCAGGTGCCATATCCTGGTACCTGAACACAGGCAACAGCGAATATGAAATATTTAACCTGAAATTAATTCAAATAAAATACTTGTCCTTGGCTGATTTGAAGAATATTTGAGGATTTGCATCCTTGGCCTGCTGTCACCCTATGTGCAACGGTTCATGCAAATCAGTCTTGTAGTTTGCTAGATTAGCGACCATACACATAAGCTCTTCTTGGTGCCTCCAGGCATACTGCCTAGTGGAGATAATGAATGTGGCTTTCTGTAGTGCATTCCAATGGTGTGTGTGTGTGTGTGTGTGTGTGTGTGTGTGTGTGTGTGTGTGTGTGTGTGTGTGTGTGTGTGTGTGTGTGTGTGTGTGTGTGTGTGTGTGTGTGTGTGTGTGCGCACGCACATGTATGCATTTTTGTATGTATGAGAGAGAATGGAGAGGGTGAGAGAAAGCAGTGTGTGTGTGTGTTTGTGTGTGTGTGTGTGTGTGTGTGTGTGTGTGTGTGTGTGTGTGTGTGTGTGTGTGTGTGTGTGTGTGTGTGTGTGTGTGTCTATGTGTGTGTGTGTGTGTGTGTGAAAAAGTGAAAGAATATTAGACAGTAGCAGATGCTGTGCAGTGCTGTGATGTGATGTAGCTAGTAAGTCTAGCTGACAGAGAGAGATAGAGAGAGA
>NC_140166.1:182958774-182973774 GCF_963971535.1 Notolepis coatsorum | reverse complement strand
ACCGTTAGCTACTAGTACTACAACAGCTAGTCGGCCAGTTTGGCTCCAGAGAGAGAGAGAGAGAGAGAGAGATATCCATGGCGGGAATAGAATAGAGTGCATTAAAAACTCACCAAACGTCCAAGAGGATGGAGACAACCGCGTGGAGTTGACGAAGTTCATCTGCCGAACGACCATCCTCTTCATCTTGGCTGCACGCGCTGTCTCTAGGTTAGCTAACGCTAGTTAGCCTTTAGCTAAGCTAGCTACTAGCCGACATCATCATGGCTATATCCCGACTGAACCACACTTAATATTATAACGTAGCTAAAGCTAACTAGCTGTCCCTGTCTTTAGCCGGGATGGCTAGCCTGACTGAACTGTCTAACATGCAACAACTTTCATCTTCAGTCCATCTGCCGAACGATGTCCTCTTCATCTTGGCTGGCATAACCTCCAATGCTGCATGCACGAAATAGTCAGACGCTAGTGATGGGTCGGTCATGAGCGACTCGTTCATGAAGAGCCGATTCATTGCCGTGAGCGTGAGTCGAATCGCTCACGTCTGGCAATGAGTCGGTTCACGCCCCCCACCCCCCCCCCCCCCGCACGCACACAGACACACACAATGAACTCAACAGACGCTACCTGGCTGTAACCCCTCCCCTCATTGAAACCAATTCTGCTGCCTGCAGAGCGTCAGAGCCAGGAACGTGTCTAATGTGAAATATATAAGCATATAAGCAAAACTAGATTTTAGGTCTGTGATGAAAAAGGGCCTCGCGGGAAGGGGGGCCTCGCAAAAAAAATAAAAATAAATAAATAAAAAAAATAATAAATAAAAAAAAAAAAAATTATTTTTTTTTATTTTTTTTGTGCGAGGCCCCCCTTCCCGCGAGGCCCTGTGCGACCGCACTGCTCGCGCACCCCCTGAGGCGGCCCTGTGTGTACGTGTGTGTGTACGTGTGTGTGTGTGTGTGTGTGTGTGTGTGAGTGTGTGTGTGTGTATGTGTGTGTGTGTGTGTGTGTGTGTATGTGCGTGCGCGTGTGTGTGTGTGTGTGTGTGTGCGTGTGTGTGTGTGTGTGTGTGCGTGCGTGCGCTGCAGTGGGATGTGGGTTGTTCATTATGCTGCATGTGTCTCTCCGCCTGCAAAGCCTCTGTTATCACAACACAGAGCCCATAGCAGCTCTGAGCTACTAGCTCTGCTACTATACCGTATTCCCGTGGGGAGATCCTATAGAGTCTACTCCTCAAGGACAGCACGGTACCAGGGCCCATACAGCAACCCACACACGCACCCCTAGCCCTCATAACACCCGGCTCAACACCAGCTCATTAACAAGGAGCAGAAACAATGGGAATACAGGGCGTTGCATTATTCAGTAACTACACTACGTCAACCCTGTACGATCGATGTCAACCTAAAGCATCGCGTTCCACAGAAAATATGTGATGTGACTCGGGTGATATCATAACCACAGCTACTGTACAAGTGTTGGTCTCTTCTCCCTCCAACTCTCTCCCTTTGCCTCTCCCTTTCTCCATTCAATTCCGTTTAAATTCGATGCCGTTCAAATGGCTTTACTGCTAGAACAGAAGCGCTTCCCATCCAATCACTGGAAAATGCAATTCCTGCATCTCATATTAAATGGGAACTATCTTATAAATGGCCTTTTTCAGTGTTTAGCATTGTTTCCTAGCTATATGGACTTATATTAATAGGATCTATGTCTCTAATTCTCATATTGGTGCATTCTTCCAATTCTCCTCTCACAATATTCACCCTCACTGAACTGAGTCATCTGAAAATGTGCTGATCTGTGATGTCAGAGATGTCTCAGCTGCATAATAATGTGGCAACTCAGGCATCAGGCCACACAGTGGTTGGAGCCCAGCCTCAAAACGGCTCGAGATCTTGAGGTAGAAAAATGCTGTTTTTGAGTACTTGATTAGAAATGCAAAACAATGAATAAAAAAAAATAAAAAATACAGAGGTGTTCCATAGACTCACAGGAATTGTGTAAAAGTGCCCAAATAGTGAAAGAAATAGTAAAATAGTTCCCCTTTAAACTTCAGGGTATAAGCTTTCATATGATATAGTATGTGGCATCTACTGTTGACCTGCTATCTCCCCTTAAAGGAAAACTCCAAAATGTTCGGAAATTAGCTTATTTAACATCTTCCCTGGAGTTAGACAAGAAGATACATACCTTTTTTGTCTCTCTGCATCCATTAGGCTTAGGGAACGCCCACACAGTTCAAGTTCAAGTTCAAGTTTCTTTAATAGTTGTCATACAGAAGTACAGAATACTTTTATACAAAATGCTTCTTACTGTTACGCTCCAGAGACTGTGCAAGACAAGATAAGTATGAAATAAAATAACATAGTATAGCATGTAAATTAGAAGTAAAAAAATTAGGTCACAGTGTTCAGTATAGACATATGTACAATGTTCGATGCAGAATAGACGTAACTGAGTTACCATATAATATACAATACTATGCAGTGTACTAATATACAATACTATATAGTGCAAGGCAGAAATGGGATGAGGTGCAATTTAGGTACAATTTACAGTAGGTGTACGAGTTGTAGTGCAAATCCTTTATCAATAAATATAAAGTGTGTTTGTGTGATCTAAAGTTTGGACAGTGGGTGCTGCAGTGTGTTGTTTGTTTAAGTGAGTGTGTGCGTGTGGGTGTGTGTGCTGTGTGCATTTGATGGTTGTTGCATAGTGTTTATTGTTCGTTTAGCAGCCTGATGGCCTGGGGATAGAAGCTTCTTCTGAGTCTTTCTGTGGTTGCCTGACCGCAGCAGTTCAAAGAGGCAGTTGTTTGGGTGGCTCGAGTCCTTAATAATTCTCTTAGCCTTCCCCCTGCACCGCTTGTTGTAAATGTTCTGGAGGGTGGGAAGCCCCCCTCCAATTGTGCGTCCGGCTGAACGTGTCACTCTTTGTAGTCTGCTACGGTCTTGTGCAGTGCTATTCCCAAACCAGGAGGTGATGTTGCCAGTCAGGATGCTCTCTATTGTACATGAGTAGAAGTTCCTAAGGATCTTCTGACTGACTTGGAACTTCCTTAGGCGCCTGAGGAAGTAGAGGCGTTGTCGTGCCTTCTTCACAACACTGTCAATGTGTGTGGTCCATGTCAAATCCTCGGATATGTGGGCTCCGAGGTACTTGAAACTGTTCACTCTCTCAACCGGTGCCCCGTCGATGCTGAGGGGGCTGTAGTCCTTGACCCCCGACCTCCTGAAGTCCACAATCATCTCTTTTGTTTTGCTGACGTTCAGGGAGAGGCAGTTCTCCTGACACCACTGTGACAGATTCTCTACCTCTTCCAGGTAGGCCCTCTCGTCGTTGGCAGAGATCAGGCCCACCACTACTGTGTCATCAGCAAATTTGATGATTGTGTTGTTGTTCCGCTGTGCTACGCAGTCATGTGTGTACAGCAGTGGAGGCTGCTGACCAAATTTTTAGGTGAAGCACAAATTATTATATTATATTATATATTAAATAATATTTTTAAAACATCCCCCACTGTGTGTCAGTGGTCAGTGGACACAGATGAAAACATATTAACATTAGGTGACAGCGGACCTGACCAGATGAAAACATATTAGGTGACAGCGCACCTGACCAGATGAAATCATATTAGGTGACAGCGCACCTGACCAGATTAAATCATATTAGGTGACAGCGCACCTGACCAGATCAAAACATATTAGGTGACAGCGCATCTGATCAGATCAAAACATTTTAGGTGACAGCGCACCTGACCAGATCAAAACATATTAGGTGAAGGTGACAAGGAAGCCACAGACTCATACCCCCCCGACACTCAACTAACCGCCTCGGACAGTCCTTCATACCAGTGGCCATCAGGCTCCACAACAGTGGGCAGCGACTGCTGCCAGACATTGACCTAGAACTAATAGGAACCCAAGTAGGACAATAACACTACCTTATGCATACTGCACCTTATGTGGATACTGTGATACTGTGAATAATGAATAATGTATATTTCAGTTAGTTAGATAGTAAATTATATTGACCTATTTGTTTACACTGCTTGTGTTGTTTTCACTACCTGTACCCCCCCCCCTTCCCTCATGCTGCTATGATGCCTGAATTTCCCCAAGGGGATCAATAAAGGAATATCTTATCTTATCTTAAAAGGAAAGATGAAATTACCTACTTGGGTTCCATCCTATACAGGCAAATCTTTCCTGTGACAAAATGGGATCCAATGTAATAAAACTAAGTCAACCAACGAACTAGATTCCTGTACTGGATCTCCTCTCTGGTAAACAAGAATACCTTGAAGACTCTAACAGGAGCACTCATTCAAGGGTACTACGACTATGCTTGCACCTCATGGTACCAAAGCACCTCAAAGGCACTAAAAACAAGATTACAAACATCACAAAACAAACTGGTCAGACTACTGCTTGACCTTACTCCTAAAACCCACCTCACCCCTGTCCACTTTGACAACCTAGGATGGCTTAGAGTAGACGACAGAGTACAGCAACTTGCAATGGGCCTGGTCTACAAGATACACTACACCACTAAGATACCCATGTGCATGTTGAAATACTTCCCAAAGGTCAGTGAATACCACGACCACAACACCAGAGGGAGTTCCACAAATCATGTTCAACCCAGATAAAATAATAAAAAAAAAAAAAAAATAAAAAAAAAAGTTTAATAAAAGAAAATAGTCATAACTTAGAAATGAGATTGCATAGGTCTATGAATCGATATCGCGATTCTGTTTCGATTAATTGCCCAGCCCTACAGTGTGTACAGTTAGTAAGTTAGCTTGGTGATTATCATTGTGATGTAGGCTAAGCTGGCTAGCTACTGTTAGCATACAAGCACTGTAGCCTACTTACTTTTTCATCCACAACGTTTTTTCTGATCCAGATGCATAAATCCACTTCTTCATGTTGCTCAGTTGCTGGTTTATACTTCGGTCCTAATGTTGGCGCAAAGTTTAATTTAGCCTGACTTGACTTGTTATAGATGTACAGCTTACTAACTACTAAACAACAACTTTCTCATAGTCTCAACTTTCACATAGTCAAAATGGGTCCAGCTGCATGTCCGGAGGATAGGTTTAGCTCAGGCCAATCTCAAGTTTCTCAAGTTTCTTTATTAGTTGTCATACAGAAGTACAGAATACTTTTATACAAAATGCTTCTTTGTGTTACATTTTGTATAAAAGTATTCTGTACTTCTGTATGACAACTAATAAAGAAACTTGAGAAACTTGAGATTGGCCCGAGCTAAACCTATCCTCCGGACATGCAGCTGGACCCATTTTGACTTTGCAATGCAGAAATCTCTGATTGGATTTGCAAAGCTGCCAATCATATTCAACCTCCGTGTATTGGATGTCAAGGGCTGTCAATCAATCAACCCTCCATTCAATGGCAAGAGTTTAACTGCACAGACCGTGCTTAGATGAAGTTAATAGCCTATTTTGATTTGCTGTTATTTATTATTTAACAATGGGTCACACCTGTGAAGTTTTCTTCACGAATAATTACTGCAGGCAATACTGCAGTGCAGGCCTGCTCAGAGCTGTCAATTTTGGCCATTTTTGAAGAAAAAAAAATTCACTGGCATTTTTTTTACAGAGGAAAACATTTATTAAACAAAAAAAATAATAATAATAATTAAAAGAAAATATATATATATAGTTTTTTTTTTCTTCTTTTTTTTTTAATATATAGGTATATGTAAATGAATAATAATTATGAATTATGAGTGAATTTGTGTTTCACGTGTTGTCATAGAGAAACCTCCACTGGTGTACAGGGAGTAGAGGAGGGGGCTCAGAACACAGCCCTGGGGGGCCCCTATGTTGAGCGTGATGGATGAGGAGGTGCAGTTGCCTGCTCTTACCACCTGGGGTCTGCCCGTCAGGAAGTCCAAGACCCACTGGCAGAGGTCATAGTTCAAGCCCAGGTCCCTGAGCTTGGCTATGAGTTTGGAGGGAACTATGGTATTGAATGCTGGTCAGCGCAGTGCTTCATGGCAGAGAGGGAGACAGAGTCCGGACCGGCTGCCTTCCGGGGATTCTGACTCGAAAACAGCCGTATCACCTCTCTCACACAGAAAGAGAGAGGGGAGGGGGGGGGGGGGGCCGTAGGGGCCCATTGGGGTGGGGGGATGGTGGTTGTGGCCAGGTGGGTGGAGGAAGATGGCGGGGGGGGAACCTCTTTCTCAAACCTACAGTAAAATTGATTTAGCTTGTTCGCAAGGGGGAGGCTATCAGGCGCCTGTGGCGACTTCGGCTTAGACATTATGATTTTAGTTTTAGACATTTAGGCATTAGACATCATGCATTAAGACATTAAGCACTATGGCATTATACTGTACATTATGTTTTGGGTATTATGGCAGGCGCGGAAATCCCACGGGGACAGGGGGGACATGTCCCCCCCATCCTGAGAAAAATATGATATGTCCCCCCCAATACATCACTGTAAACATAACTATGTAATTTCAATAGAATTAATAATACGCAATGAAAGAACTTGTGCTGATTATAGACACTTAATAGCGAGCTTTTAAGTTTCCAAAGATTGCGACCCCCCCCCCCCCCCCCCCCCCCCCCCGCATTTCCCTCACAATGGTTTGATCAACTGCCTCCCACCCCCAGCAGTCATTAGCGAATGATGCAGGTAGGCTACACTGTGTGTGTGGGAATATCACCGTGACACAGAGTCTGTCATTGGTGGCAGACCTTGCCAGTAAGTTGTTCAAACAAAGGATATGTTAGACATGTCTTCTTCTACCACTCAATACAATAAAACACATTTATAATCATCACCTTCTCTTAATTTTCGCTGCATTGAATTACAGGTCACTCTTATGTTAGCTAGCGGTTAGCTGACGTTGCTAGCAGTAGCTGCTAGTAACATCAACCAGTGTTTGACTAGCTAGCTAGATCGAAGTCCATTATAGAATGATAGAAGATAATATGATAGATTAGAAGCTCCTACTGTAAATAACCTGCACACTGTGTGTGTGTGTGTGTGTGTCTGTGAGCGGGTGTGTGTGTGTGTGTGTGTGTGTGTGTGTGTGTGTGTGTGTGTGTGTGTGTGTGTGTGTGTGTGTGTGTGTGTGTGTGTGTGTGTGTGTGTGTGTGTGTTTGTGTCTCTCAGGTAAGTTTGTTGAGTTTTTGTTTGGCAACATTATGAAATGTTCTCTATTTTTTAGACCTTTTTTATTTAATTTATTTAACCTTTATTTACCCAGGCAAGCAATTAAGAATAAATTCTTAACATTTAATTGAACATAATTTGAACATAATTGGACATGGATTGTTGCCACTCTCAAACTTAAACTGGTGACTGAACCACGATTTGTCAACATTCGATCAGTCAACATAACATATCAAAGTGCTTGACTTAAACTTAAAAGTCTCTTCTAACATACAAAATAACTCTGTTCCTCAATATACATTTAACATATTACACCGTAGGCTATGTGTTACAGCACTACTGTTATTGTCCCCCCCCAGAAATGGCTCTTGAGAAAATCTAATGGAATTGTCCCCCCCCCAAAGTTGATATCAGATTTTCGCCCCTGATTATGGCATTATTTGTATGGGGGGATATGTGTTTCCAGATTAGATTGAGAAACCGCCTTATCCCTTCATACTATCCCATCAGCCTCATACGAAAAGCAATGAGGACAAAACTATACCAAAATGAAGAAATATTCCTGCAAGTTTTAAGCCCCCTTTTCAGTTTGAGCAAGATTTCAGTTTCAGTGGCAAAAATAAGCACTTTTACTTATACGTTAGTTGCTAACCAACTAGAAAGAAAGGAAAAAAATACTTCAAAACAATTTTTCAGGTAAGAAAACCGGATTTTACCGGATAACGGAAACCCTGGTATGTCTCGCTCTCCCTCTCTCTGATCATCAGACAACATTACAGTTCTTCCTTTTTAATCCTCCAACGTCACCCATGTCTCAGAAATAGGTGCAGAAATGTATTGCGGTCATTAGCTGAGATGAGAACAGCTTCCAGCGGGTAGAAGAGGCTCTGTTTCTGTGTCTCTGTCTGGAAGCATGCCACATAAAATAAATGTAATACAGAGAGAAGAGAGAGAGAGAGAGAGAGAGAGAGAGAGAGAGAGAGAGAGAGAGAGAGAGAGAGAGAGAGAGAGAAGGAAGAGTGAAAACTCCCAGCAATGTTCTCTACAGAGGAGATCCAAACCCAAGGAGATCTCTCTACAGAGGAGATCCAAACCCAAGGAGATCTCTCTCCCTCTCTCTCCTGCTCTCACTCTATCCATATCTGTCTATCTGTCTCTCTCCTCTCTATATTCAATTCAGCCTGCCATCTTTCTCTCTCTCCCTCCCCCCCCCCTCTCTCTCTCTCTCTCTCTCTATCTGTCTCTTTTGCCCCTCAATCGCTTCACCGCAACCAACCTGATTACAGTCTGATGATGATGTAGCTCCTTCCTGACATCTAATTGAGATAATTGTGTGTAATCACTTTAGACGACTGTCAGGAGACATGCCTAGCGATGAGAAACAGTTATAAGAGAAAAGGCAGCAGTGTTTTCTAATTGGATCTTCCCAAGGTGCGTCTGATTTCATCAAACACCAGTAAAAACACCCCCAGAAGGAAAGTCAGACAGACAGACAGACAGACAGACAGACAGACAGACAGACAGACAGACAGACAGACAGACAGACAGACAGACAGACAGACAGACAGACAGACAGACAGACAGACAGACAGACAGACAGACAGACAGACAGACAGACAGACAGACAGACAGACAGACAGACAGACAGACAGAGAGTCAGACAGACATACAGACAGACAGACAGAGAGTCAGACAGACAGACAGACAGACAGACAGACAGACAGACAGACAGACAGACAGACAGACAGACAGACAGACAGACAGACAGACAGACAGACAGACAGACAGACAGACAGACAGACAGACAGACAGACAGACAGACAGACAGACAGACAGACAGACAGACAGACAGACAGACAGACAGACAGACAGACAGACAGACAGCAACAGCACAGAAAGATGAATGGTGGAGTAATGGGTTTAGCGGCTATGAAAGCGGGAGCTGGGGTTTAGGTGGATATGTCTCTCAGCCTCGCTGATACAAACAGGCTTGATCCCACATAATCTGGTTGAAATCTGCAGACACTCTATCCAGATCGACTTTGGTGCAAAACGGGAGGTTTTAATATGATACTAGTTTTCTCGTCGACATCTTATACCTTAGATTTTCTCTCAGCAAATACATTCTCTGAAACCGGTTGGTCAGTGGCTCCGTACCACAAAGTAAAACAACCTTGCAGGTTTTTTTAGAGATTAGAGGATGAAACCAAAGCGTCCCACTTTGCTGATCTATCACGCTGGCGTGCTCGGCCACCTGCAGCCCATATAGCGCTGGTCCCAAGCCCAGACTCCACGGGGCGGCTCTGTGGGGTTCCGAAGGCCCCGTATCACAGAGAGAGAGCGGCCAGCCCAGGGAGAAGCTGTCCACAGTCATTTCCCTACTCTTTAATCTCACCAGCCGGCTGGAGAGAGCGGCGCTGCACATTCCATTAATGTAAAGTGGGGCTTGAAGGCCGGTAATTTATTGGCTCTGCAGACTCGCCTCCCCTCCTCTCATTCATACTGGCTCCCAGCCACCAAATACTCCCCCTGATCCCCAGCCACATGCAGCACCTAACATTTGCCATTTACTATTTAATTTCCCCCCCTCTCTATAGCTCCCTTTCTCCCCTCCTACCCTGCTCCTCCCTCCCCCTTCACCCCTTTCCCTCCCCCTATCATTTCTCCAATTCACATTTACCACATACATACACACACGCACGCACGCACGCACGCACGCACGCACACACACACACACACACACACACACACACACACACACACACACACACACACACACACACACACACACACACACACACACACACACACACACACACACACACACACACACACACACACACACACACACACACACACACACACACACACACACACACACACACACACACACACACACACACACACACACACACACACACACACACACACACACACACACACACACACACACACACACACACACACACACACACACACACACACACACACACACACACAGACGCATACACACACACACACGGATACACACACACTTGATTCACTTTTATTATATTGTTTTTATATGATTGGTAATTTTTAAAATTGGTTTATTATTCATTCATTACTGTTACATTTGAATTGGAGAGAGATATGGAGAGAGAGAAACAGGGTGTGAGAGAGAAAGAGAGAGAGAACAGAAGATCTAGTAGAGACCATTATTCCTCTGATGTATTCTCTCTCTCTCCCTTTCTCTCTCTCTCTCCCCCCCCCTTTCTCTATCTCTGTGTCTCTCTCTGTGTGTATGTCTCTCTCTCTCTCTATCTCTTCCCCCTCGTCCTCCCCTCCTTTCCTCTGGGCTAATTGTCTAGGTCTGTCCCAATGTAGGAAAGATGCCCCCCCTGACCAGACCACTGCCAGTCTGCCAGACCAGACCAGCCTCTGCCAACATAGACACACAGGCCAGGAGGGAGGACAGGGAGGGGCAAGAGAGAGGGAGGGAGGGAGGGAGAGGAAGAGAATTAAGAGGGTGGGTGGGCAATGGAAGTAGGGCAGATGAGTTATAGGGTCAGTCCTAATACCCCCCTCTTGCCCCTACTACTTGGCCCTACCCCTACGTTTTGGGAGCAGCAGCATAGTGTAGTGTGTCCCGATTATTTTTTGGAGCAAGGGGGTCATCTAGCCCTGTTTTCAGATGTTGACTCTGAACAGAGGGGTAGAAGGGAGCACGTAAAGGACTTCGAAAGATGATTGCAACTATTTCCACTGATCCAAATGAAGAATGAATTAACGGTATACGGTATACTCACAATGGTTATGTCAGTCTAACGATCAGAACTGATGGTGTTTCATAACTCGCAGGTGTCGCTGAGATATTGTAGAAAAATGCAGAATTGTGTGGATTTTTCTCTCCAGATGCACAGCGTTCCAAAGATTTCAGCTCCACTACATTTCAGTTAGAATTTAAAATATACATTATGGGTGCACAATTAACCTAATCTCAAAATACTGTAGATAAATACATAGGCCTATCAGTATTATATGTAACTACACTGTTTTATTAAAAATAAGCTGTCCAAAAAATTAAAAATTAAAATCACATTCTTTCACTACTGATGACAAATGAGGGCGTCCGATTTCCTATAGGTAAAGACTTCAACCCTTACCCCTTGTAGCTTAGTTTTGAATGGCCACTACGCAGTCGAGGGCACTCCAAAGCAGTAGGGCCAAGGGAAAGGATTTGGGATTGAGCCATAGAAGAGTAGAGGAATGAAAGTAGCTAACGTTAGGTTATGACTATAACCAAGTTCTGTTAGTATAGCGACGCTCGGCATCGCTCTCTGCACTATCTCGCATATGTGCACGCGCACTGAATAAAGACCACAATGTACCTTTAATCCCAATATTCGTCTGACCACACCCCTATCAGCTTACCCATATAAGCAGGGGTGGGGCCACCCACTCGCCTCCTTCCCAAGCTTTCGCCACAAGGCGAGGTCAAAGGCTGCAGCGGCGTCGGATGCCGAGCGTCGCTATACTAACAGAACTTGGTTATAGTCATAACCTAACGTTCTGTATCGTATCGCTCTCGCTCGGCATCGCTCTCTGCACAAGGGAGGCCGAGCGAGAGCCAACGGCCGACAAATACACCCCGCTGACAGCCCCCCACAAACCATCAGAACAGGGAGGGCCGAGCCCCCCCGACCCACCCTAACGCGGGCACCCCCCCTATTAGGGGCTTCACGGGAGGGCGACGGACCCGACCGTGCGAAGAGGCACTCAAGCAACTCAACGCACAGGGTGAGCAGACCGTGGCTTGACCCCACGACTACACACACGCACAACCCGCATGCCACCCGGGAACGAACGGAGGAACAACCTCGTTACTGCCCCCAGAATCACGGGGTCAAGGGCAAACCCAACCCGTGGCAAGGCCGTAGCAGCGGAGCATGAAGGAAGACCCAGACCCACCAAAAGGACTGGACTCCCTAGAATGGGGGCCCGGAGAAGTCCATGATGCCAGCATCAAGACCCCACCAGGTGGGCACGTAGTGCCCCGCCCCCCACATCGCCAGCGTATTCGGACAAAGGCCCCTCAGTTACTGCACCTGGTATTCCCAGGCGGAATCCCATCCAAGTACTAACCAGGCCAGAACCTGCTTAGCTTCCGAGATCGGACGAGATCGGGCGTGTTCAGGTTGGTATGGCCGTAAGCCGAGCGGGCCCTGTCCCCCCAATAGTACACCGCCTGGCACACTGACCCTGCAGAACAGGCAGTCAGCATGGCCGTAAGCACACAAAAAGGTTAACCAACGGAAGCAGGCAGCGCACCGGGGAAAAACCAGGCAACAGGCTGTTAACCCTAGCCTGGAGACTGCGGACGAGACAGGCGCCAGAGGGGACAGCTGAACACAGCCGCCCCGGCGGAAGGAGCGTAAGCTGGCGGTGTTGCATGACCAAGCCTCCATTTAAAAACCCCCACCCAGAGGGGTCGAGGCAGAGAAGGCTGACACGAGTGGCAGACGTCATGAACGTGCAGGGGCACCCTCAAACGGTGAACCCGGGAGTTGACACTGCTCCAACACACCAGGGAATCAACCACCTTGGTGTTACCCAATGCGGTGGTTGTTCTTATAACCCCTCAAGAAAAAACTCCAAAACACACCTGCGGGTATACACCGGCTATACCGCAGTACAAGTGTTTCAGTTTTCAAAAAAGGGTTAACCCAGGCCTACGGGTCGACGAAACATTACTTCGGACCGGGCCTGGCGGTACGGGAAGCACAGGGTCACCAGAGGAGGTCAAAAACCACCCCCACAGGCCCCTCTTCGCCATGCGTGAGAGAGGAGCGAAAAATAATGGAGAACCAGCCCCTAAGCACACCGTACTTGGTATTCCCAGGCGGTCTCCCAACCAAGTACTAACCAGGACCAACCTGTGTAGCGGCCGAGATCCGACGAGATCGAGCGTGTACAGAATGGCATGGCTGTAAGCCATTACGACAGTGCTGAGTAAAAACGTACCCAACCAGGGTCTCCATAGCGCTTAACCCTGTGACACCCAGACCGACCTGGCATTTTTCCCCCTGAAAAAAGCCCAAGTCCCTCAGGGTACCAGAACAGCAGATCTGCATCCCCGGCGGACAACGGGTTCAACTGATCTGGACCAGCGTGACCAGAACCAGTCCCGTGCCCTAACCACGCCGACATGACTACTCCAGGAGAAGGGCAGATATGCGTGTTGATCTTAACATGAAAAGAAGGCGCCACCCAGACGTTCGGGCGAACCGCGCCTGGTGGCCAAACCCAAGGGCGTGAGACCCCTCTACATATGTTCAGATCCATTCCGTCATCATCCCCCAGACATGAACGAGAATCCGTCAAAAAACCAACCCAGGTCGTGGGATTTGGTCGTCGGAAGAGGAAAAAACCCCATCTCAGTTGCTTTATAAAAACGCTGTTTCAACCACAAGCAACCAAGGCGTGCCAGTCAATCGCCTGTTTACAGCGAGCTAGCACTATACGTGCGTCGGGACACACCCCCATCAATGAACAGGCCATTTAGACCTGTCATTGAATCCCCAAGGCGCCCAGGGGAACGACAAGAGGGGTGTGACACTCCCTAACTCCAACACTTCTGGAATAGAAAAGAAGGAAGCATCAACAGTATGTATCCCAGTCTACACAGCCGGGGTAAAAAAAATTCACATTTTTACATCCCACCACCCTCCCATAGGAAGGAGACGGGGATCCCCAGAGAGACTTCCCACGCAAGCTGTACAGATTGAAAAGAATATATTGCACCTTGAGCCATGTAAAAAATTGGTTTTAGGGCTCTCCGGGGAAGAGGCACTGAACCCATACACACTCAATAATCGAATTGAATCGAATACATATACAATAGAATAGGACCCTTCTAGAGGGTCCACTCACTTTAACAATCTGAGGAGGAAGGCTCTGTACTCTGATGGAGGCTCCCTCACATGGAAGAGGGAGTCCGAACTCACAGAAGGCCCGAATAGGCGCTTGGTGAGGAGGAGCCCTGACCACCCCCCTGAAACAGATCCATCACATGGACCTGAACAGCACACGGAAGTCCTACCAACAGAGACGCGCACGGTGACGTACCCTATGGCGGGGGAATTCCTGCGGTGCACACGCCCAATATACCAGGCCGTGGGACCAGGAAACTCCCTCCCCCCCCCGTAACGTGCCAAACCGCCACGTGACGGGAACCTTGAAGGACAGGGGGTGTACCCCTGACCGACAGAAACAAGGGGGAGAGGAAAGGTTACCAGTTCACCCCTTTACGACCCCACACCCATGATACGATGTAATGACAAAAAGAGAATATGACACAGTCATAGTCAGCTCTATGAAGCGTTTGACAGCTCCACACAGCGCATGAGCTAACCTGCTATCTGATTTTTACTAAGGAAAAACACAGAATAGAGAGGGCTCTAAGAGCCCCGGTCCAACATACACATGTGCTTCTGTGGCCAGTCCAACCCAGTTGTAGGTCACATGACACACACAACCCATCATCACCTACAAAAAATGGCAAAAACACTCAACAGAGGAACGCCGTTTTTCAAAATGAGAGAATACATCATTCTCGATTAGTATCGGCCACAGGCCTTGCTAAGCACACACGACAGTGACCAAACCATTTTCTTTTAGGAAAATAAAGTTTCTCCAGCAGTTTTAGCACAACCTCAGCAATCAAGCTAAGGGTTACATCGCATCCCTACCACACAAAAGACACAATTAGTGCACAAACATGTCTGATAGGAGGATGAAAAAGTCCCCAGGGAACCGGGGGGAAAACACAATCCTCTTATTTTACCCTCAATACGGCCAGTTA
>NC_140166.1:182874746-182951074 GCF_963971535.1 Notolepis coatsorum | reverse complement strand
CCTTTAAGAGGCGGGCAGGAAAAGGGAACACTATGGGAAAGTAAGGGAACGCCTAAGGGAAGGTTAAGGGAACGCCTTGGGACAGAGGAACTAGAGACTAGGTAAACCAGGGACAAGGAGAACTAGGGAGAGAGGACTAGGGACTAGGAGAGCTAGGGATAGAGGACTAGGGACTAGGAGAACTAGGGATAGAGGACTAGGGACTAGGAGAACTAGGGATAGAGGACTAGGGACTAGGAGAACTAGGGAAAGAGGACTAGGGACTAGGAGAACTAGGGATAGAGGACTAGGGACTAGGAGAACTAGGGATAGAGGACTAGGGACTAGGAGAACTAGGGATAGAGGACTAGGGACTAGGAGAACTAGGGAAAGAGGACTAGGGACTAGGTGGAACTAGAAGGGGAGAACTTGGGACAGAGGGGACTGAGGCCCGCGGAGGCGGGCTGGGGTACAGGGAGGAACTGGGGACTGGTGGGAAAACATCTGGGCCGCTCTGCAGGACAGAGGAGAGAGTTAATGCACAAAAGGGAAAAAACAGAGCAGGTGCAGAACAGTCCAAATAACAAAGTGAACAAAGTAATAATATCTTCGTGTGACAAACACACAGGGGGAGATGTAAAGTCCAAAAATACTATTCTAAGTGAGAACCAAAAACAGAGGCATTACGCTGGGAGATGAAATGTCCAAACTAACTAACAGAGGCAATACGCTGGGAGATGAAATGTCCAAACAAACTAACAGAGGCAATACGCTGGGAGAGTGACATCACAATCAAAACTCACCCAGGCGTATGCGTAAAGGTACAGGAACAGCAGCGGGAACGGGGGCAAGGACACTACGCTGGGTGAGTGACATCACAATCAAAACTCACCCAGGCGTGTGCGTAATGGTACGGGGACAGCAACGGGGCGAGGGCATCGCCACCGGGTGGCTGGCTGTCCGAGCCGAGGAACAGAGCGCTGGAACAGGCGGCGGTGGCGAAGGTGTCGTCACCGGGTAGCCGACTGTCGGAGCCGAGGACAGAGTGGTGCTGGAACAGGCGGCGGTGGCGAAGGTGTCGTCACCGGGTAGCCGACTGTCGGAGCCGAGGAACAGAGTGGTGCGCCACTGCTTGAGTGCGCACCGGAACCGAGAGACGCGTCGGGGTGCGTCTGCGAGGAGGAGTGTGCCAAGCACGAAGGTCTAGAAGATGCGCGTTGCGCGCTGGTCTGGAGAGCGTGCCAAGCTCGAGGGTTCTTGGAAGATGCGCGTTGCGCGCTGGTCTGGAGAGCGTGCCAAGCTCGAGCGTCCTTGGGAAGATGCGCGTTGCGCGCTGGTCTGGAGAGCGTGCCAAGCTCGAGGGTTCTTGGAAGATGCGCGTTGCGCGCTGGTCTGGAGAGCGTGCCAAGCTCGAGCGTCCTTGGAAGATGCGCGTTGCGCGCTGGTCTGGAGAGCGTGCCAAGCTCGAGGGTTCTTGGAAGATGCGCGTTGCGCGCTGGTCTGGAGAGCGTGCCAAGCTCGAGCGTCCTTGGAAGATGCGCGTTGCGCGCTGAGGACTGGAGAGCGTCTGCGCTGGTCTGGATGTGCGTCAGGACGAACAGCTGCGCGGGGGGTCTGCAGTGGAACGCTGGGGTTGCCTCCCGTGGAAGGTACAGGGAGCGCAGACCAGTCTCCCCCACAGGCAACGGCGACAGCTGGCGAAGGCTG
This sequence comes from Notolepis coatsorum, assembly GCF_963971535.1. Classification (NCBI taxonomy): domain Eukaryota; kingdom Metazoa; phylum Chordata; class Actinopteri; order Aulopiformes; family Paralepididae; genus Notolepis; species Notolepis coatsorum. The sequence continues at coordinate 182,949,388 of NC_140166.1, read as the reverse complement.
GAGCAAACATCTCGACCGCCGAGGAGAATGGAACAGCATAGGCAGACAGAGGATCTCCCGAAAGAGTCTAGAAGTTTAGAGAATATGACTCGGCAAGTATACAACACGACCCCACGCCAAAAACGAGGGGAAGCGCCCTGGTATTTAAAAGCCCACAGGGGGACTAATTAGCCTGCCACCACAGGTGCGAGAGATAATTAGAATATCGAACAGGTGTGGCCACTAAGGGTAAGGAGACGAGAGGGTGGGGGCTAGAGAGAGTGAGTGAGAAGGGAAAATAAACAGTATAGAAGGGAAATAAACAGTATAGGCTTAAAGAAACAGAGAAAAGGTAGTGAGCAGCGGGCAAAACCTCACATCTAGTAAACAGCATGAATTTTGTTTTTACTTGCATTACGTACCAATTTAAGGTTCCTGTGCTAAGTGCTTCCTGAAGAGCATTAAAGTGAAATGTTCTCAATGGCCAGTTGATACAATGATGATACTATACCAATAACCAATGTATTGTGATATTATCTGTCACAATATACTGTATCATACTCAGTGCTGCACTGAGAGAAAACATATTAAATTGAGACATTTTATGCTTCACCTGGCCCACTGACTAGACAAACTCCCTACTGTATATCCCTACCTACTCTTATAGTCACACCACTGGCCAGTATGACTTACTTACTGTATCATTATTACTCAGTAGTACTCATTTATATATACTCCACCTTAATCACCTGTACGTTGTATATTGCTATTGCACTTTACTACTACATTTGCACTCTGGTTAGATGCCAATTTATTTTCATTGTGCAGTGCTTGCTGTATAATGACAATACATTTGAATCTAATCTAATCAAATTTAATCTTCAGTGGGTTTGTCTTGTGAAAGGGACACACATGATGTTGTTGTGGCCAGTGAAGTAGTGTGAATTGTGTGTGTGTGTGTGTGTTTAGTATGCATGTTTTGTGTGTCTGTTTGTGTGTGTCTGTGTGTGTGGTGTTTAGTATGCATGTTTTGTGTGTCTGTGTGTGTGTTTAGTATGCATGTTTTGTGTGTCTGTATGTGTGTGTGTGTGTGTGTGTGTGTGTGTGTGTGTGTGTGTGTGTGTGTGTGTGTGTGTGTGTGTGTGTGTGTGTGTGTGTGTGTGTGTGTGTGTGTTGTGTGTGTGTGTTGGCATCCTCTTGTGTCTGTGTTCCTTCCTGCCATGTCTGACAGTCCCCTTCCCTAGTGATGACAGAGCTGTTGACAGTTTAACCACAACACACCAGGCTGACATCTGAAATGTCTCTGAATGCAGCCTTCAGGGTCTTATTCCTTTACTATATCTCTGTCTGTCTGTCTGTCTGTCTGTCTGTCTGTCTGTCTGTCTGTCTGTCTGTCTGTCCTGTCTGTCTGTCTGTCTGTCTGTCTGTCTGTCTGTCTGTCTGTCTGTCTGTCTGTCTGTCTGTCTGTCTGTCTGTCTGTCTGTCTATCTTTCTCTTTCTTTGTCTGTCTGTCTGTCTGTCTGTCTGTCTGTCTGTCTGTCTGTCTGTCTGTCTGTCTATCTCTTTTTTTCTCTGTCTGTCAATTTGCTTCTCTCTCTCTCTCTCTCTCTCTTCTCTCTCTCTCTCTCTCTCTCGTCTCTCTCCTCTCTCTCTCTCTCTCCGCTCTCTCTCTCTCTCTCTCTCTCTCTCTCTCTCTCTCTCTCTCTCTCTCTCCTCTCTCTCTCTCCTCTCTCTCTCTCTCTCTCTCGTCTCTCTCTAGCCAGCAAACATCTTTGTCTGTGGCAGCTTGACAGTGTTCCTTGTGAATAGGTAACATCTCCTTGACGATATACCCAGCGACGAGCTTCTTCAGACCGTGGTGTGTTTGCCCTGATCTTAGATCCAGTTTCTGTTGTATTGTTTACATCCATCACTGGCACTGTGACACAGCGTTACCTGGATTAGTAACTGTAATATAATTACTAATTTTGGAAATTGTAAAGCCTTACTTTACTCATTACTGGAAAGTAATACAATTACTGTTACTGACTAATTCTGACTGATAAATTCTAACCAAAATTGAAAAGCAGAAATTGTACCACGAATAAGCGAGTTTTTCTGGGCACTGGATTGGGCGGCAGGTCCCTCTGTTGCAGTTCAGTCCAAACATGGGCGACAGCATGACTTTGAAATGACATCATGTTGTACTTTGGGGAACATTAATTTGTGCAATGTTGATATGAAGCCAGATGACAAGAAATAGAGTTTAGAATGAAAAATGTATTTGAATGAGGAAGGAACACACTCTTTTTTGTGTGATTGTGTGCCTGTATACACACACACATATGTTACGCTTAGACATGCTGTGAGGGTGAAAACGCGATTGCAGAGAGGGAACGGAGGAGGCAGAGACGGCAGGATAACGTGTAAACAGACTTTACTTGAATACGACGGCACGTTACAAAAGGAAACATAAACGGCACAGCCGAGCTGGCGCTAGTGACAAGGAACTGAACTGTAAACACGGAAAATAAAACACAAAGAAACAAAAATACTAATCTACTTACAAACGCTCAATACAAAAACAGCAAGACACGGGAGAGACAGGAGACACGACGAGCAGGGGAACACAGAGGAGCTTGGAGGAAGAGTGAGGGTAGTAAGGAGGGTACATGAGACAATGACGCCACAGGGAGGTGATGACAAATCCACACTTAAATACACAGACTAATTGTGACGAGCAACACCTGGTAGCAGCCAGGCAAACCTAGAAACCCAAAATAAACACACACTATGAAAAACCTAACCTAAACACAGAAGACATAATCACACACATAACAACCAGACAGGGAGACGACATCACACACAGACAGAGATGGCCCAAGATAATAAATAATTAGACACTAATTCAATAACTTGGAACCAAAATAAGATGGCCGCCTGTACCAACAGGCTAGTCTGGCCACTAGAGGGAGGTAGGGCACCAATGTCAGGAGGTAGGGGGACCAATGTCAGCAGGTAGGGGACCAATGTTCACATCATATCTTCTCTCCCAGGTCTGACCTGACCTGGGAGTGCTGTGGCGTTCTCTCTCCCAGGTCTGACGCACGCACACACACACACGCACGCACGCACACACACACACACACACACACACACACACACACACACACACACACACACACACACACACACACACACACACACACACACACACACACACACCACACACACACTCACACTCACACTCACACACTCACACACACACTCACACACACACAGCACGACACACACACACACACACACACACACACACACACACACACACACACACACACACACACACACACACACACACACACACACACACACACTAGGCCAAATTTCCCTCGGGATGAATGAAGTATTTCTATTCTATTCTATTCTATTCTACTATAGTAGCAACAGCTTCCCAGCTTACTAAACACATATCTGCAGCAACAGTCTGTGTGTCCACATGTCAGTCAGTCTGTGTGTGTATGTCCACATGTCAGGATGTTTGTGTGAGGTTCAGCTGTGGACTTGCTTGAAGTATGTGTGTGTGTGTGTGTGTGTGTGTGTGTGTGTGTGTGTGTGTGTGTGTGTGTGTGTGTGTGTGTGTGTGTGTGTGTGTGTGTGTGTGTGTGTGTGTGTGTGTGTGTGTGTGTATCTGGGGAGGGGGGGGGGGGGTTACCTTGTCCAGTACAGAAACGCATGTGTGTGCGACTGTGCATGTGTGTGTGCATGCATGTCAGGATGCACAGTATGTAAGTAGGCTGAGCCACAGCCTCTTAAACAATGTGTCTGGATGGAGATTGAAGGAAGGGTGAAGGAGAAAAGAGGGAGTGATGGAGAGATGGACGGAGGGGGAGTGAGGAATGACGGGGGCTGAGTTGACAGTTTAGCAGCTCTGCTGCTGTAGGCCTTTGATACAGTATAGTGCTGTGGCAGCCTGGCAGGGTGTCGTGATGAAGAGGAAAGAGATCTGGATCTAGTGTCAGGGGATGATACGTGATCCCCACCCTAAACACATGGTCTCACAGCAAAGAACTCTGTTCTTACTACTATGGGTGGACTGCTACTATACTTAGCAGTGCATACCATGGCAAGAATATCAGTAGCAGAGTTAGATCCCCCCCCCCCCCCTTTCTACCAGTAGCCATCAGGATCCATAACCATATAGGCAAGGTCTGACCTGGCCAATGGCTGGAGAACTCCAGAACTGTTTGAACTGTTAGAATAGTTTGACTCTTAACTACTGAACCCGGCACGGACCCTGAGTCTGAGTATACATGTGTCTCACCTGTCAATGTGTTATTATTATTGATAGAGTAACATTCAGTATGTCTCACCTGTCAATGTGTTATTATTATTGATAGAGTAACATTCAGTATGTCTCACCTGTCAATGTGTTATTATTATTGATAGAGTAACATTCAGTAAGTCTCACCTGTCGATGTGTTATTATTATTAGTGTGTGGAGACTATTTACTTGTGGTATTGAAGATGCTAAACTTGATTTGACTGAAATGAGCAGTTTTTTTAGTCCCAAATTAAACAGTTTTTGATGATTTTCCATCTGTTGACTCTATTCAAGAGAGGACAATTATCTTACACTGAGACATGGCATGTCAGAAACAGTCCACCGAAACAGTACCTTAGTGACACACCTTCAAATGCCTGTGACCCCCATCTCCCTTTGGCAGTGCTGACTGGGGCTGATTGGGTGTCATTCATACTTAGGCCTGTGGGGGCAGTGTTTCATTACAGCACAACAAATGGGATGTTTTTCTTTCCGGTGCAGCTGCACTCCCTGCACGTCCTCCTGTATTGTGTACACCCCCCTGGGCACCCACCGAATAATAAAACTAATTGTCATGTGTTATATTAGGCCGTGTCCCAAAACAAATACTTTTACCTGAATGTCTACACTGCTTCAGGACTCAAACGATGGATTAGACATGCACTAATGTAATTTTTACTTTCAGTTTCTGTTTCAGTTTCAGTTTAAACTAACTTTATTTGAACAGGGACAGCACACATTAATGAACAGAAATGTAAATGTGTGAGACAGTGTTAGCCAAAGGTAATTTTTGACTGTTGTCCCTGGGCCTGGTGTTAAAAAGCCACAAAAGAAATCATAACATATGGCATACAGTTCATTAACACTTTGAGTGCCACTCACGGCTTTTCTCGGGTTTACGCCCCGACCGTTGAATGCCACGGTCACGGGTATTCTCGGGTATTTATTTTAATTTTTTTTATTAGCGATCTGAAATCATATTGCATCACGCGAGCCTACGTTGGAGATCCGCCGGCGCTCAGATGTGAAAAAAGCGCCCCCTATCGTCTCCCAGATGGTAAATCACCCTTTTGGAATGGACTCAATGAAAGTGAATGGGAGAACGGATTTCTGACTCCACATTTTACTTCTCACTGATGCAGCCGGTGTCTACCAGCCTCTGAGCCACGGCGAATATGGGTTATACTGTACACACGATGGATCAATACATTTATCGATTTTTTCGAATGGCGATCTGAAATTGGAATAAACCATTTGGATACCATCTGACCTCAGGTAAGGAATCTATGTTATCAGTGTTAGGATAATCAGACTCGTTTTCACGGATATATAAGCGTTTATGTGATATGTGATATGGCTGTTTTGACTGATAAAAATACAATCTGCCTTGACAATGTTGACTGGAAAATGATTCTTTGATAAGCGACGGGCAGATTAGACACATAGCCATAATTTAAAACATAGATTAGGCGATATTAACGTTAACATTGGCCGTGGATGGTGGCATTCAACAAGGTAAAAAGGAAAACACGGCCGGCACTGAAATAACAGGTTAAAAACACATCATGCCACTATATACCTAAATAGTGAGTTTATAACTTCGGGGAATCTCTCTCTCTCTCTCTCTCTCTCTCTCTCTCTCTCTCTCTCTCTCTCTCTCTCTCTCTCTCTCTCTCTCTCTCTCTCTCTCTCTCTCTCTCTCTCTCTCTCTCTCTCTCTCTGTCTGTCACCCTCCTCCCAACTCTCTCTCTTTCTCTTCCTCTCTCACTTTCTCTATAAACATTATTCCAGTCTATACCTCAAAAACGACTGCAAAAGAGCGGCTAGGTGGTGCAGTGGGCAAGGCGCTCACCACCAATGCAGGAGACGCTGGGTTCGAGCCCAGCTCTCCGCATTGCTATCAGCTTGGCTGGTCGTTCATACTAATACAATTGGCAGTATTAGGGGGTGGGAAGCTGATGGGTGGGGATCGGACGTTGTGGACAGCGACTCATACAAGTCGGTTGGTGCGCCTGCGCAGCAGAATCAGGAAGCGACGGGGGCGGCGTGCCCTCCAAATGCAGACCCCCGACGCTGAGAGATCACGCTGTGCAGGTGAAAAGATGCGACTGCTGCTTCCTCGAGTACCGGAGGGGACACGTGATGTAAGGCTTAGTCCACATTGCAGCCGGCTTGTGGGAGGCATGGCCTAACAGCGTTCGAGACAGGGGAGGGTAGAATTGGATGATACGAAATTGGGATGGTAGAAAAATAGAAAATGGGAGAAAAAGTAGATAAAAAAAAAACGACTGCAAAAATACATTTGTATGAAGCACATGGGCTCATAGAGAACCAAGCATTTCACTGTAAAGTACATGTATTTTATTGTGACAACTAATAAACAAACTTGAACTTGAAACTTGAAGGTACTTATGAAGTCCTTGAAATGAACCATTTTAGATCACTTTCCTGGTCATATTGTGCACATATTTAACAATGTATGCCAAAAGAAGAATACAACAAATACATAATAGAAATATGAAGTGTGCTTACGTAGGCTTGCACAAACCAATTTCAACCAATAATATCATGAATTCTTGAGTCTCAAGAGTCTTAAGTGTTGACCCATATGTTTTCAATGATCAAATTAAATTCCTCCCAACGTTATGTCCCACTTGCCTATCCTGTCACTTGGAAATACGTGACAATATGGAAGCTAGATACTCTCGAAATGCCATTTCAGTTCGACCTTAAAGGCAAAATCCACTCTGAGATACTTTTACATTGTTAGAAATCAACACATTCCAGAAATACTTTTCTGATTAAATGTTGTAATGTGCTTTTTTGGTATTCCCCCTTTCTCCGATCCCGCTCAGTCTACTTCAGCTATTCAGTGCTCAGTGAATAACTATATTTCCCAGAATGACCTTCAGTCCAAACCAGTCCAAACCATCCAGATGTGACATGAGCCTTTTGATTCGTGTCACTTTTTTGCTAGGCTATAGCTAACAGCTAATGAATTTAGTAACTTATTTGAAATACAGGAGTCTGTTTATCTATTGCAGTCGTGCTTCAAAATGCAAACACAGCGCTACGTTAGCTGCATTACGTTATTGGCGGTCGAGGCTACTTTCAGAAATGGATACGTTCTATGATCGATTTCTCCCTGTTCGATTGTTGACAGCAGGTGTAACATGGTCGGTTTAGAAAGAAACACTTTCTCTTTCATATCTGGGGGAAATCTATTACCACTGTCTTCTACCGCTGGCAGTTAAGCAGCACCAGGAAGACGTGGCCTATCATATGCTTATAATTAATTAAATATGTATTTAATTTAATTTAAAAAAAAAATTATCAGCCACAGTAGTATATTATACTACTGTGGCTGATACGAAAAAATAAAAATTTAATTAAATACATATTTAATTAATTATAAGCATATGATAGGCCACGTCTTCCTGATGCTGCTTAACTGCCAGCGGTAGAAGACAGTGGTAATGGATTTCCCCCAGATTTGAAAGTACAGTATGTAATTGTGCGAGGGAATTCAGTATAGCGGCATTATTGAAAAGGAGATGTCCAATGCAACATCGTACACTATCCTGGGTGTATGGAGGTGGCATATGAAAGTGATGTTTTTTCGCCTTCAGACCAGAAGCTTTATGGTCTTCCTACACATAGGAGGGAACTCCTGAAGGCTGTCACACCTGTGATTTGATTGGCCTACCAGTGAGGTGTTGTTATTTTTGTAGCGAAGAGTGGGAGTGTGAATCAGCAGGTGCTAATGGAAGGCTGCGGTTGAGGGCATAAGCACGCACACACACACACACACAAACACACACACACGCACGCACACACACACACACACACACACACACGCACGCACGCACGCACGCACGCACGCACTCACGCACGCACGCACGCACTCACGCACGCACGCACGCACACACACACACACACACACACACACACACACACACACACACACACACACACACACACACACACACACACACACACACACACACACACACACACACACACACACACACACACACACACACACACACACACAGAGTGGGTAAGAGAAACCCCTCACCTATAGAATGTCACAGTCCTGGTGGAATTGCAGTTCAGACACTCTATCTCCATGGTTACAAACACAGGGCTAAAAATCACACTCCTACGCAGAAGTTTGGACAACGTTCCAATGTCAAACACATCTGCCCAAAGAGGAAGTAAATGAACCGGTGCTACCTACATGTTATTTTCCCTTAACATATTGAATAAATAATATTATACTATTGTTCCCTCCATATGTCGTGACAATTATGCAATTTCACTTTACACAATTATGTAAATCACAGTTTTTAGCCCATTTACAGTGAGAATAATCGGGAGTCACAATAAATATAGAAACAGGAGTCTTACCTTGAAGTGTATTTTGAAGAAAGCTTTATTTAAAGTTACCTACAATTTACACGATAACTGAGTCTCTCTGCGTCTCTGCTAATCAGGGACAATTTATCATTTACCTCTGCCTGCTGCAGCTACGTCCAACAGAGATAACTACCTGACTACCTCCAGCGTTCTTCTGGAGGAGAGACTGCCTTAAACACACAAAACATCAGCTTTTATAACAAACAGAAAAACAGGGTTCTTCTTATCATACAAATCTGATCTTAACCAATCAATGACCCTCTGGGTCATATCCTGTGGCCTATTGGACACATGGGCGGAGTTTATGGGGGTGCAGGGGGTGCATTGCACCCCCTGGTGGCCGGGGGTGAAATTGCTTTAAAAAAAAAAAAAAAAAGAAATAAGATTATTTTTATTTTAATAAAATTATAATAATTGTGAGAAACAAATCTGAATTCTATTATGTTTTGTTTTACAATACATTCATTTTATAGTAGTAATCATGTCACATTATAAGGCGAACCTTCTGTAGTGTGGCAGTGAAAGGGTTAACGTGCGGCCAAGCACCACCATTCGGCAGCAGCAGCAGCAGAATGCCCCGCGCGATAGTACATTGTAAAGCTTGTACAAAGCCACTTATTCTGAGATGATAATTAATGTATCTGGATAACCAATGCACGGATTTTGTCGAGGCAGGTAGCGTTATTTCGGGAAAATTGATATCTATAGTTGGTATATTTTTCGTCCACGAAAAATGGAGGCTGTAATAATTATTATTGCTCGAGAGTCTCTATGAATAATAATAATTAGACCCTCCATTTTTCAAGTCATTTAAAAATGATCCCCCGTAGTGCTGTGTGTGTGAGTGTGTGTGTGTGCTGCTGTACTACCTAAATAAAATAAAAAATTAGGGGTTAGGGCATTGTAAAAACGCTAAAATAATAAAATAAAGGTCAAAAAAATTGCGCGCGCACGCGCAGGAACATTCGCCAAGCTGTCGCACCCCCTGGCGTCAAGTTCAAACTCCGCCTATGATTGGACATCTGATTCACGACGTAAATGATCATTAACACTTTTGTCGCCAGCCAGAAATCCGGAAATGACAGCCCCTGGCCAGGATTTCTGGGCGATTTTGGCGATATCTCATGATCTTAGCGGAGTTATTTCTATATTTTATATTATAACTATGGGGAAATGGTTTGGCTCATTTGACGACGACGAGTTGATGTACACTATGAAAAAAACCGTTTGTTTCTGCATGTCTTCGTTCGTTCACAATTACAAGTTAAAAAAGGTAAATAGAGGGGGAAATCCTAGAAAAGAAGTTACAGCCCTTTTTATGCGAGCTGTGCAATTCCTCGTTGATGCTGCTTGAAACAGACGAGACAATACTGCACCAACATGGGCGGGGGGGGGGGGGGGGTGATAATAGTTACCGAACGTGTTATAAAGCAATTTAGACTGGGATGGATGGATGGATGGATGGATGGATGGATGGATGGATGGATGGATGGATGGATGGATGGATGGATGGATGGATGGATGGATGGATGGATGGATGGATGGATGGATGGATGGATGGATGGATGGATGGATGGATGGATGGATGGATGGATGGATGGATTGATTGATTGATTGTCAGACTGACTGACTGACTGACAGTCCGACTGACTGACTGACAGTCCGACTGACTGACTGACAGTCCGACTAAAATGACTGACAAACTTGAAATGCAGTAATACTATTACATCAATCAGGTGGGAATATATTGTATTGATCAGGTTAGTAGATATTGTACCGATCAGGTATTATAGATCATGTGCATGCAATAAACTAAAAAAAAAACATTTTGACTGTTTCTCATTCATGTACTGTGCATAATCTGCTCCTGTGTTGTAGACACTGTGTTGCTCTGTACCTACCTGTTTTCCAATTTATTCATCCATACATGATAAACACATTCATAAAGTAATAATATCTTGTATTGATAATATATCAATTAGTTTCACCTGGAAATACTACTACCTTAATAACAAACCATGCCTGGCCCTAACGAACAAGTAAGTTATAACTACTGGTGTAGGTCCAGAAAACATTATTATAAAATACAGAATACTTTACAATGCAGAAAACTTGAAACTTTGATGAAGTGAAGACATTTTTATTTCACAATATGTTCAATAAACTGGGTGACAGTCATCAGTACCAACCATTGTTGCTGTGCATTAGACACATATGCTGGTAACATTCACAGTATAAAATTATGGTAATTTACCAAGACAATACCTTATAAAAAGTGAACACTGGATGAGAACCAACCATTGTTTCTGTGCATTTAGAAGTTTGCTGGTAACATTCACAGTATAGGATTATGGTAATTTACCAACATAATACCTTATAAAAAGTGAACACTGGATGAGAACCAACCATTGTTTCTGTGCATTTAGAAGTTTGCTGGTAACATTCACAGTATAGGATTATGGTAATTTACAAACACAATACCTTATAAAAAGTGAACACTGGATGAGAACCAACCATTGTTTCTGTGCATTTAGAAGTTTGCTGGTAACATTCACAGTACAGGCACGTCACATGATCAACTACAGGGCGTATCTTACAGTTGATCTCTCGCATCGATGACTGCATTGTCCATTGATAAATGGATGAAGCGCCAGATGATCTGTGGACCAAAAAATATCCAATACAGGCTTCAAAACTATATAAATAAGAGGCCAATGGACTGCATTAGAAAAGTGTGGTACGTTACCTACAGTATATACTTTTATAAACTGGGTGACTGTCAGCAACCATTGGTTCTGTGCAAACGGTAAAAATGAGGGGGGAAAAAGATTAAAAAAAAAAAAACTATATACACACACAATGCAAATGATGAATGGAGTTGACACAGCTAGATCACTAACATAACGTCTCATCTGCAAGTGGTCCAAACATGCCTATGCAAAATCTACAACCGTGGCCCAAATACATGTGTTCAACGCATTTGTCTTGTACAGAAAACAGTGCAACTACCCATACACTATACTATACTATACTATACTATACTATACTATACTATACTATACTATACTATACTATACTATACTATACTATACTATACTATACTATACTATACTATACTATACTACTCTCAGCTAGCTATACTATCTACCGGAGTGGTACACATGGTTCTGTCTGTATCACACAATGATGGATTATTTAGAAGTACTCTGTACTTCTGTGTGCCGGATTATTTAGAAGTAGTCTGTACTTCTGTATGACAACTAATAAAGAAACTATTTAGAAAAATCCTTCTTTGTGTGATACAGAGTGAAGCATTTTTCACGATGCAGGGGGACTTTGCACGATGTGCAAAAATATCTGGTCTCACCCCTGAGGCCACGCCTAAGGCAGACCCGACATTTCCTACATGGTAGCTTTTGCTTGGGGGTGGCTTTGTACGCCACCATTACATGTTTCCCAAAGCCACCCACTAATCTGCTCTGCGGGTCCCCCGGTGGGGCCCTAGGGTCGCGCTGCCTGTCACGCCCCACCTGCTCAGCCCCTGCCTCCTCCTCACCCCCACCGCCGCCCTCCTCCTCCTCCTCTGCCACCCCAGGAATCTTCAACTCCTCAGCCCCTGTGTAGGTCCGCGCCACAGCCCTGGTGTACCGGAAGAGGTTGTGATAATACCCTTGTGGGTGCCTGGTTTTGTACAAGACAAAAGAGTTGAACATACATATTTGGATCAGATACAGCACAAACTTTTTGGTCCACTTTCCAGTCTTACGTGTACACGGATAGTACGCAAGGTTTTGATCCAGCTGGTCGACTCCTTTCATATGGCGGTTATAACACATGATGGTTGACGGCTTGAGCATCTCCACCCTCACTGCGTTGCCCTTCTTCTGCTTCTGCCACACTTTTGCCATTTCCATGGTGTCCTCATGGAAGCTGGTGATCGTCTTCACGATCCTTTTATCACGCCATGCCACGATCATGACCTGCTTGTTGTTGACAGCAATGCGCTCCCCCACACCGATGTCAGCATTGGTCAGGTTCTTGATGATGGCTGGCTCCCCCCGGTGCTTCCTGAGGGTACCACAGACGTCGGTCCTCAACTGTCGGAGCCTGGCGCACATGCTAACGGAGTTATAGAAATTGTCCATGTATAAAGAATGCCCTGCGCCGGCCAAACGTTCAAGCAGACCGACGACCGTGTCCCCCAGGTTCGCGCCATCCCGGCAATATGGCTTGAAGGCAAAGCAATATCCTGTGCGTGATTCGCACAGGAAGTATGACTTGATGCCATACCGGGTTGGCTTGTTGGGGTTGTAGACACGGAAAGCCAGGTGGCCTCGCCATGCCATCATCCCCTCGTCAATGGCGAGCTCACGTTCGGGCTGGTACAGTTCCTTGCACCTCATGTTGACATGGTCGACTACAGGGCGTACCTTACAGAGTTTGTCTCTCACATCTAGGGATGTGTTGTCTGCAAAGTGGAGGAAGCGCCAGATCAACTCATAACGGTTGCGTGACATGGTGGCTGAGTAGAACGGTGTGAACATCAGCTCATCCGTGGTCCAAAACATGTCCATGCGAGGCTTCCAAAGGACACTGCTCAGGAAGATCAGTCCAAGGAACTGCTTCAGCTCCTTCAATGTGAGGGCCTTCCAAACCAGTGCCCTGCTACTGGTTAGCGTGGGATCCAGCCGGGCAATGAACTGATCCGCGTAGAGGTTGGTCTGGGCAACAATGGCGTTGAGAAAGTCATCTGTCAGGAACAGATCTAGACATTTTGCAGGCCGGTGCGAATTCAGTGCCGCGGCGTCCTGGAGCAGCCCCGGTTGGGATGTGAAGGGGATCCTACGAGGCACCCAGCCCTCACGAGACCAGGCATTCTCCTGGTCCTGAAGGCTCGCCGACCTGCTCTTCGCTCCGCGTCGCACGCCACGACCTGTCAATTATACAAATATACAATTATCATAACACCCCTACTGTAGACAAACATTCATATACCACGTAGTTACAAACTGTGTGTGAGTGAATGAGTGAGTGTGTGTGGGATTCAGATGTCAGAGCTGGACGTGGTGTGGGGGTCAGAGGTCAGAGCTGGAAGTGGTGTGCAGAGTGAGGCCAACTTACCGCTCTTAGATGTGCGCTTCCGCCCTGCAACGGGTTCCGGAATGTCCTGACAATCATCCAGTTCTAGAATCACATGATGTAATACATTACAATAGGGCAATGTATTGTCCTTTTATTTACATGATATATATATATATATAGCATTATGTGTTATATTTTATGTACAATCACCTGCAGGAGTAGACTGTGATGCTCTGTCGTGTGGGCCATTGTCAGTCTCTGTGTCACTCTCTGCTCCAGAATCTGAATTGAATTGAATTCATTCAGTAAGTAAGTCTCATAAAACACAATAGTAATACATTTACATACATGAATGCAGTTAGTACATACCCAAGTAGGTGGGTGTACCACCACCTAACGCTGAGTCGGTATCAGATCCTGTAATGCACATAAAATAAATCAGCTGTCTTCGAAACTAGGAGTTTACATATGTAGCCTAGCTGTGAGATGGTCTGCTGCAGCTGTTGGTATGGCTTATTCTACTAAGCTGTAATCAAAAGTACAGCCAACCTCAAGAATGGACACCTTCCTAAGGTGTTCATTTACCACAAATACATCAGGGGTAGTTAGCTGTAATACTAGAGAGACACACACACACACACACACACACACACACACACACACACACACACACACACACACACACACACACACACACACACACACACACACACACACACACACACACACACACACACACACACACACACACACACACACACACACACACACAAGCCCTTGTAAAAACATCTTTGGTGTACTTCAAAGTGATGCAGTCATGACCTCCCCACACATACAGATTGCTGAAGAGCACATGTACTTCAAAGTGATGCAGTCATGACCTCCCCACACATACAGATTGCTGAAGAGCAGATGTTGATTTAGAACTAATTACATTATATTCAGTGTAATTCCAAGTTATTTTGTATTTTTTATTATAATCTCCAATCATTTAGCTGTTTGAGTTGAATAACAATTTTCCATGAATTCACACACACACACACACACACACACACACACACACACACACACACACACACACACACACACACACACACACACACACACACACACACACACACACACACACACACACACACACACACACACACACACACACACACACACACACACACACACACGCACACACACACACACTCACACACACACTCACACACAGCGACGGTCTCACGGCGCTCCCCGGTCGGAGCTACCAACAGACCGGTCGTTGTTGCTGCAACGGGTCCAAGCGCCAACTTGGTTTGAACAAACCGATCCTCCGTCGGCCTAGCCCCACGTTTCTTACCTACACTACGTTTCCTCATACTGAAATAATAATCTAAATGGAACAACTAACTGACCAAACTACTATTGCTACTACTACTACTACTACAATATACTAACTAGACTACCACTAATCCCTCACAATAGTACTACTAGTTAGCATGACTAGGTACTTCTAAAGCACAGCTGAAACCTTACAATTATTCTGATACTACTACTAATACTGTATAAAACTATGACTATACGACTATACGCTGATCTCAATGTAAATATCTCTCTCAATCTCTCTCTCTCTCTCTCTCTATCTATCTCTCTCTATCTCTCTCCCCAACAAAACCTTGTCGATTCTGGGAAGGCGTAAGCTCTTATACCTGCGGTCAGGTATACTGGCCAATCAAAGATCAGCTTCATTGTAGGCTGCAATATCATTCTCTTGGGATACAGTGTTAGAAAATAGGGGGACACTGCCACCTAGTGTAATTTGAGAGGAAATGCAGTTTCCGGTTCAAACCCAAGTCCAAGTTCGAAGTTCAGACTGGGAAAATGAAAAAAAGATGTAAACAGATCAAAGACGTGGTACGGCGTCTTTGGCAGAATGAGCATGGCGGGGAATGACGTGGTAAGGCGTTTTTGGCGACCAAAGTGTTAATCCAATCAGCGTGGAGGCTCTGCTCCTTATCCCAAAAGCAAATCTTTTATCAGTTTGACACAGAAATTCAGTCACCATGTCAATAATACCTGATGACATATACCCTGTTATTGGCAGGTCAACACATGATGACATCCCTTCACAATATTACATTATACCTTGTAATTTGCAGGTCAACACATGATGACATCCCTTCACAATATTACATTATACCTTGTAATTGGCAGGTCAACACAGGCCTGTCTGCAAGTGACCTTTCGTGGCCTAGGGAGGGATATGGTATACAATAAATTAATATTAATATAAGTGTTTATAATAGTGTTAATTATGCATTCCCCTCACACATATTTTTTTGTCTCTTTTATAAATAAGAACAAAACATTTGTTGGAATTTTTCTTTATAATTGAATTTCCTGGTGTCTGTGTAGCCTTGTTTATTGACTGTTTTCATGGACATGACAGTGGACACAACAGGTATGGTTTCCTTACGCAGAAAAGAGGTTCTGTTTCCCTTTCCGAAAACTATATCACTGCATAATTCATAAATGTTCAGACAAGCATCACTTTTTGTTATTTGTGATAGTCTGTATACACCCAAGTTATTATTGCATTTTCTTTCAAATTACTTTGATTGCGGATGTCTGGATTTGGTACAGTTATAAGGCACTTTGGGCAGAGCTGTGACGTACAGGCATAGAGACAGCTCTGCGTAAGAGTGTGGCTAAAAATAGCACAGCTTTATCACCATCACACACCCTTTTGTGTGTGTGAGAGAGAGAGAGAGAGAGAGAGAGAGAGAGAGAGAGAGAGAGAGAGAGAGAGAGAGAGAGAGAGAGAGAGAGAGAGCGCAGTTCAAGCATTATCTTCCAGTACATCCTGCCCCAAAGCACCCCGGTTCAGCACACACACACTCTCACAGCTCTGACATGCACAGATAGGTCCTATGCAACAAATATTTTACAGATTAGGAGAGAAGTCTGTGTGTGTGTGTGTGTGTACTGTATAATGTTAATCTGTCGGGATTGGGGGTGGTGTAGGACCAGTGATGCCAATAACGCGTTACTAAGTAACGCGTTATTGTAATCTGATTACTTTCCCCCGAAAATAGTAATCTAACGCGTTAATCTTTAAAAGCCAGTAATCTGATTGCAGTTACTTGTCCAAGTGGCTGTGCATTACTATTTCGTTACTATCTCATCATAAATGCATAATGCAGGCGGAATGCAGTATTTTATTTCGTTTTCGACAGTCAAAAATACATTTTGAGCTGTTTTTCTTTTGGGAGTGACGTAGTGTGGCAGTGAAAGGGTTACACAAGAATGTGTCCCGCGGGCCGCGGCGTGACTGGACACTCTGTCTGTGAGTGACTCTGCTTTGGTACAATCACATTCCCCATCCACAGTCTGCGAATCAGAGGCAGAGTAGGGCGGGTCTTCACAGCACGTCATGTGACATATGCGCCAATCGTGTGACAGCAGGGCTCCGTCGTCGGAGAATTCCACCCCAAAACGCTTGGCAAAATTAAAAGTGAGTTTCTGTTCAGACTTCCATCCCAAAACGCTTGTCAGTCACTACTTCACGTTCATATGCGGAGGAAACAAAATACTGTCTACCGCTAAAAACAGCACATCCAATTGCATTGAAAGCATCTGGAATCACAACACTAGCCGACGCTTCGACTAGTAGGTACAGGAGGACTCGGAGGCCAGCCAAACAGCAAAAGAGAGAGATTGTTTCTTTCCCTTTTGATTAATGTATATTTGATGGTGGCAGAGCAAAAGCTCTTATTTGCCAGATTTACAGTTAATTTACATGTTAAAGAGAGACTGATTGTATGTTTATAGAGAGACATTTATAAAAACAATTTAATAGTTACAGTTGATATAATTGAATAGTTCAGCCTGCATTTGTTAGATGTGAATGGATACACTGGTTTTGTAAAACCACTGGCTGGCTGCTCTAATGCTGTGAGCATCATAGACTGTTGCTTTACCATACTTGATGGTACAGAAGCTGAAGCACTAGTTTAACAATTTACGTTATGTGCAGAGAAACAAGTTAAAAACAATTTATGCACTTTCAATAAAGCGTTTAAAAAAACGGTTGGGGGAACGACGACGACTTCGTAACCTAGTTACTTTCAAAGTAACTAAGTTACTCTGATAATCAAGTAATCAGTAAAGTAACTTGGATTACTTTTTAAAGGAGTAATCAATAATCAGTAATCGGATTACTTTTACAAGTAATCTGTGGCATCACTGTGTAGGACACACACGCAGACACACACAAAAAGGGGAATCTTAAAGTTACCCCAGAGTCAAGTCAAGTCAAGTCAAGAGTTTTATTTGTCACGGCATACAAGCATAAAGTGAAATGCGGGGGGTCATGCCCGCAGCGATGTGCAATAACACAAGTAATAAGACAGGAATGAGAATAGGACATTTGTGCAATAATGCAAGTAATAATAATAACAGGTATACATAAAGTTTACAAGAGCATGGTAAGTCCTGCGATAGTACAATACACAGTTAGCTACGGATGAGGCACTGGGTCTTATGTACACTACTATACAATGCTATACATTACATTTTACATTTACTATACTATACAATCTACAGTTATACTGTGTGTCCTTATGCTAGCTTGCTATATTCCTCTGTTTACTATACAAGAACCACTCCCGTTCTTATTTTTTAAGGTGACCTTTTCATTTTGTAAGGTGACCGTTGAGTGTGGGCGTGTGCAACATGTGTGTGTGTGTGTGTGTGTTCATGCTAAAGTGACTGTTAGTGTGTGAGCGTATACTATGTGTGTGTTGTGTGTGTGCTCATGTGTGCTTGTGTGTGGAGAGTTCAGTGTTCAAGACTCTGATGGCCTGGGGGAAGAAGCTGAGCCGGAGTCTCTCTGTCCTAGTTGCTGGTGTTCGCAGGCGTTTGCCTGACCGCAGCAGCTTGCACAGGCTGTTGTTGGGGTGATGAGGGTCTTTCCTTATTCTGCAGGCTCTGGATTTGCACCTCTTGTTATATAAGGCCTGCAGGGGTGGTAGTGGAATACCTGTGGTACGCTCAGCCGAGCGCACCACTCTCTGTAGGGCCTTCTTGTCCTGTGCCGTGCTGTTTCCATACCAGGCAGTGATGTTTCCAGTCAAGATGCTCTCTACAGCTCCGGAGTAGAAGGACTGGAGTATCTTTCCCGATACTCTGAACTTCCTTAACTGTCTCAAGTGGTAGAGGCGCTGCTTCGCCTTCTTTATGACTGAGTCTATGTGTATTGTCCATGTCAGGTCCTCTGAGATGTGGACCCCCATGCTCACCCTGTCCACGATAGCCCCGTTTATCCTCAGTGGTGTGTGTGTCCCCTGCTGTGTTCTCCTAAAATCCACGATCAGCTACTTGGTTTTACAAATGTTCAGGAGCAGGCTGTTGTCCTGGCACCAGCGTTCCAGTACCTCAACCTCCTCCCGGTAGGCCTTCTCGTCGTTGTCAGAGATCAGCCCCACCACCACTGTGTCGTCCGCAAACTTCACTATGGAGTTGGAGCTGAACTTGGCCACACAATCATGTGTGTATAGTGAATACAGCAGGGGGCTCAGAACACAGCCCTGGGGGGACCCGATACTCAGGGTGATGGTGTTGGGGTCTGACCCCCCACCCTGACCGCCTGGGGCCTTTCACTCAGAAAGTCCAGCATCCAGACGCTCAGAGCGGGGCTCAGACCCAGCTCGATCAGCTTGTCCACCAGTCTGGTGGGGACTATGGTGTTGAACGCTGAGCTATAGTCAATGAACAACAGTCTCACATAGCCCCCCTTCTGGCAGTCTAGGTGAGAGAGGGTGCTGTGTAGTACTTGGGAGACCGCATCGTCAGTGGACCTGTTTGGCCTGTATGCAAATTGCATAGGGACCATATCACTGGGGAGGGAGGCACAAATGTAATCCTTAACCAGCCTCTCAAAACATTTCATGACCACAGAGGTGAGTGCCACCGGTCTGTAGTCATTAAGACCTGTTGGGGAGGATTTCTTTGGTACCGGGATTATAGTGGACACCTTGAAACAGGCAGGGACCACGGACTCAGCCAGGGATAGATTAAATATGGTGGTGAACACAGGGGCTAGCTGGTTAGCACAGGACTTAAGTATGCGTCCTGTTATCCCATCTGGGCCAGCTGCCTTTCTGGTGTTCACCCGCATAAATGCTCTTCTCACACTGTTCCGTCAATGAGAGAGTGCCCCCCCCCGCGGATGCCCCCCCCCCCTCCACGACAGCCGGTGCGTCAGTCTGTCTGCCCCAAACCGTGCATAAAAGTGGTTGAGTTGGTCCGCGAGAGGTAACCACTGGAATCGCTGAGCGATGAGAGAGGGTGGGGGAAAACACAAGAATAAAATAAATACAAATAAAAGCTGTAGGAAACACAAAACACCAGTATAAAATAACTGGGGGAAAAAAACAAAGTAACAACGACTGCCTAGCAGTTAAAAAAAAAAAAAACAGCACTAGAGACAGAGAAAACAATAGAAGCATGAGCTTGGGACACTCATCTACTATTGAGGGAAAACATGAAATGGACAAGCATCCGAACACAGTCAACAAACCTACTTAAAGGCACTGCACACCTGACACCAATCAGGTGGCAATCAAGCCCACACAACTGCCATGCCACATGGCAATTAACTGGTGTCTGGTGATTGACAGCTCACCAGAGAAAACCCAAAATACATCCAAAGCACACTAGAATAAACTAAAATAAAACCCACATAATAATAATAATGCAGGACCTCTTTAGGGGTCTTTATTCGGCATGCAACGAACTGGACATGCAATTGGAGCGGCACACACACACACACATGCATTGTCTTTTTCTCAGTCGCCGATGCAATTGAGTCTCTGCGCCTAACCCATCCCGTCGTCCTTCCCCCCATGGGCAGCCGGGAGCAGATAGGGCGTCGACGTGAGCCGCCCCCCCCCGGGGACCAATCCAAGTGCTCCTGCCCGTCTTCGTCAAGGATGCCACAGCGTTAGCGATCTGTTGTTGTGCATGGTTTTTTCCATTGGCTTTATCTTATCGGGGGGGAAACCCTTCCGAGCACGGGGAGAACATGCAAACTCCACACAGAAAGGCCTGGGAGATACCCCACCTGGGTACCTGGCATCATGGAACCCTGGACCTTCTTGCTGTGAGGCGACAGTGTTAACCACTACACCACAGTGCCGCTTCAATGATCCATCACAGTATCTCTATGTGTGTTTGTGTGTAGTGGAAAACACTACATTTTAGACACAGTTTCACTGCTGATGTCAGGAAAGCGGATTGCTGCGGTTTCTTTCTCTCTTTCCTTGCCCCCCCTCTCCCTTCCTCTCTCTCTCTCTCACTCTCTCATGGCTCTCACTCTTTCTCCCTCCCTCACTTTCCTTTTGTCTCTCCATCTCCCTCTCTCATCCCTCCCCTCCCCCCCCCTCTCCTCTCTCTCCTCCGCTGCGGTTTGATGGAGGGTAGATGAGAGTGTATGTCAGAGGGAATGCAGCAGCGGATGGAGGCGGAGGTTTATTTCATACTGAAAGGTATATTTTTTCTCTTGTCAACAGACATGGCTGCAGTACAACGTCTCCTTGACTCCCCTCCACCTCCCAACCTCCCCCCTCCCTCGCTCTTTATCTTTCCATCTCCTTTCTTATACTTCTTTTGCAGCTATCTGAACCTCACTGCTCTCTCTCTCTCGCTCCTCTCTCTCTCTCTCTCGCTCTCTCTCTCTCTCTCTCTCCTCTCTCTCTCTCTCTCTCTCTCTCTCTCTCTCTCTCTCTCTCGCTCCCCTCTTCTCTCCTCTCTCTCTCTCTCTCTCTCTCTCTCTCTCTCTCTCTCTCTCTCTCTCTCTCTCTCTCTCTCTCTCTCTCTCTCTCTGGCTGTGTCCAGAGAACAGATTGCTGTGTTATTTCTCTGCCATGCTGACTGTGATACTGGAGGGTCTGTTCTGCTGCTGTGTTCAAGATAAATCAAAATTTTTCTACAGCTGCAATCAATGGCTCAGCTCTCTATGATACTCTACCTCTCCTGCTCTCTCTCTCCCTCCCTACCCCTCTCTCTCTTTCTCTCTCTCCTCCTCTTCCAATACCCTCTCGCTCGCTCTCTACTGTCTTTCTTTCTCTTGCTCACTCACTCATTCACTCACTCACTCACTCACTCACTCACCCACCCACTCACTCACTCACTCACTCACTCACTCACTCACTCACTCACTCACTCACTCACTCACTCACTCACTCACTCACTCACTCACTCACTCACTCACCTCACTCACTCACTCTTTCCCACCCTCCCCCCTCCCTCCATCTCTATATTTCTCTTTCCCTCTCTCTTTCACACACATAACTCTTGTCTGTCTCTCCCCATAATTCTGTCTCTTCCTCCAATAGCCCAGCTCCACTTTGCACTCTCTCTCTCTCTCTCTCTCTCTCTCTCTCTCTCTCTCTCTCTCTCTCTCTCTCTCCTCTCTCTCTCTCTCTCTCTCTCTCGCTCTCTCTCTCTCTCTCTCTCTCTCTCTCTCTCTCTCTCTCTCTCTCTCTCTCTCTCTCTCTCTCTCTCTCTCTCTCTCTCTCTCTCTCTCTCTCTCACACACACACTCACTGTCTCTTTCTCTTTCTCTCACACACACACACACACACGCACGGCACGCACGCACGGCACGCACAGCACGCACACACGCACGGACGCACACACACACGCATGCACGCACGCACGCACACACACACACACACACACGCGCACACACACACACGCACACGCACACACACACTCACTGTCTCTTTCTCCCTCTCTCTCTCTCTTTCTCTGACTCTCTTCCTCGGGCGGTGGTTGTTTCTCTAGAACGCTGACATCAGATAGCCTCCCTCTGGCAGTCCACTCCTCTGGGAGGGATTTGCATCTCATTTGCATCTCATTACCGATTCAATAAAGCAAACGTGGGTTAGGCTTTTGATGAGGATGACGAGGAGGACGGCTGAGCTGTCGGCTGCTGTCCCAAGTCCCACTCTGCTGGGTTGCCTTTGCCATCGACCAGAGCTCGGATTAAAGGTAATGTATAGCCTATTAAAAAGGGCTGGGTCTCACAAAATGACACTGATGGGCACTGCACTGATAAGTAGCCATGAGGAGAAGAGTGGAGTAGAATTCTTGTGCCATGATTACATTTACATTACATTTGTGGCTAGAAATGCAGACACCACTAGGGATATCTCTGATTGATTGATTGATTGATTGATTGATTGAAAGCTTTATTAACAGATTGCAGAATGGGTACAAATTAGTACGGCTCAATACACACAATTGTTAACACATTGGTCACCAAGAACGACTTACGCCGCTTTTGCCCGCCATGCGTTGAACGCCAACAACGGCGTAAATCGTTTTTGGGATCAATATTTCATTATTTCATAATTCATCCAGTCTCCCTCCGGACTGCAGCGGCACCCTGTATGAGATTGCAACGCCTCAATACCGCCACCTGGTGGATGGTGGGGCGAGTTACACTCTCGCCAAAACCGGAAGTGGCGCTGGTGCATCGAGGAAATCCCTCCGGCAGTAATATCTTGTTACGTGGATCCAGACAAACACTATAGTGCATTTGGATCGCTTTCTAAACTCAATAATCGATCTGATTTCGGATAATAATTGGGATCTTTTTCCTCCAACGTTATTTTGAGCCTGATTGTTTATTCATTTCACTGCAAACCATCTGATCAATATATCAACCCATACTAAATAAAGCCGTTACTGACGATCAAGGAATTATAAACTATAATCGATAATCTATCATATGCGTCAGGGCCTATAACTCTCATTTTTGGAATTACAGCAGAAAACCTTAAAAACATACTTATATTCTAGACGGTATTAACACAACAATGTATGAATGAAAAAATATAACGTTCCCACATCCTGAACGATAGATAATCGATGTTGAATGGGCCATAGTAATGTCAATATAGCAATAACATTTTAAAAGTTATAGCCCTGCAAAGAAGGTAAACATCTCCATAGGCTTTCAGCGGTGGCAGACTGCGTACAATGATGGGCACAACTCCCGGCGCCCAATGTGTTAAGGGGATGCAGACCAGAGAAAGACTTTCGTCTTGTTTACATCAGGGTCCCCCATTTTCAATTCATAACTACCCCGTCTGTCTGTAGACACCACTATCTATCTATCTATCTATCTATCTATCTATCTATCTATCTATCTATCTATCTATCTATCTATCTATCTATCTATCTATCTATCTATCTATCTGTCTGTCTGTCTGTCTGTCTGTCTGTCTGTCTGTCTGTCTGTCTGTCTGTCTGTCTGTCTGTCTGTCTGTCTGTCTGTCTGTCTGTCTGTCTGTCTGTCTGTCTGTCTGTCTGTCTGTCTGTCTGTCTGTCTGTCTGTCTGTCTGTCTGTCTGTCTGTCTGTCTGTCTGTCTGTCTGTCTGTCTGTCTGTCTGTCTGTCTGTCTGTCTGTCTGTCTGTCTGTCTGTCTGTCTGTCTGTCTGTCTGTCTGTCTGTCTGTCTGTCTGTCTGTCTGTCTGTCTGTCTGTCTGTCTGTCTGTCTGTCTGTCTGTCTGTCTGTCTGTCTGTCTGTCTGTCTGTCTGTCTGTCTGTCTGTCTGTCTGTCTGTCTGTCTGTCTGTCTGTCTGTCTGTCTGTCTGTCTGTCTGTCTGTCTGTCTGTCTGTCTGTCTGTCTGTCTGTCTGTCTGTCTGTCTGTCTGTCTGTCTGTCTGTCTGTCTGTCTGTCTGTCTGTCTGTCTGTCTGTCTGTCTGTCTGTCTGTCTGTCTGTCTGTCTGTCTGTCTGTCTGTCTGTCTGTCTGTCTGTCTGTCTGTCTGTCTGTCTGTCTGTCTGTCTGTCTGTCTGTCTGTCTGTCTGTCTGTCTGTCTGTCTGTCTGTCTGTCTGTCTGTCTGTCTGTCTGTCTGTCTGTCTGTCTGTCTGTCTGTCTGTCTGTCTGTCTGTCTGTCTGTCTGTCTGTCTGTCTGTCTGTCTGTCTGTCTGTCTGTCTGTCTGTCTGTCTGTCTGTCTGTCTGTCTGTCTGTCTGTCTGTCTGTCTGTCTGTCTGTCTGTCTGTCTGTCTGTCTGTCTGTCTGTCTGTCTGTCTGTCTGTCTGTCTGTCTGTCTGTCTGTCTGTCTGTCTGTCTGTCTGTCTGTCTGTCTGTCTGTCTGTCTGTCTGTCTGTCTGTCTGTCTGTCTGTCTGTCTGTCTGTCTGTCTGTCTGTCTGTCTGTCTGTCTGTCTGTCTGTCTGTCTGTCTGTCTGTCTGTCTGTCTGTCTGTCTGTCTATCTATCTATCTATCTATCTATCTATCTATCTATCTATCTATCTATCTATCTATCTATCTATCTATCTATCTATCTATCTATCTATCTATCTATCTATCTATCTATCTATCTATCTATCTATCTATCTATCTATCTATCTATCTATCTATCTATCTATCTATCTATCTATCTATCTATCTATCTATCTATCTATCTATCTATCTATCTATCTATCTATCTATCTATCTATCTATCTATCTATCTATCTATCTATCTATCTATCTATCTATCTATCTATCTATCTATCTATCTATCTATCTATCTATCTATCTATCTATCTATCTATCTATCTATCTATCTATCTATCCCTCTGTCATATACACTTAAGAGGGCTGGAAATGTAATTTGTTTATGTAAATTCCTATCAGACAATCCAGAGATAAAGTGTGGCCTGATTTAATTCCTTTATTTTGTTCTCTCCTCTCTGCTCCGTCTATCAGAAACACTCCTGGAAGGAAGGAAGATGCTTTTTCAATTAGGATTTATCCCACTCTGAGCACAGCACCCTGCCAATCACACGTTATTGTTGTTTTGTGGGTCTGTGTGTGTGTGTGTGTACGAGAGAGAGAGAGAGAGAGAGAGAGAGAGAGAGAGAGAGAGAGAGAGCGAGAGAGAGAGAGAGAGAGAGAGAGAGAGAGAGGAGTGTGTGTGTGTGTACGTGTATGCACACATGTTGTGTGTTTGTTTCAGAGAGTTATCTCGTAACCTTTCTAATTTCACACCTGTTATGTGTTTGCATGTAAAACGTTTTTAGAAAGGAGCCCTGGGGCTGGGTGAATGCCATTAGTAGTGTGTGTTGCTCTTTGTGTGTAGATGTGTGTATGTGTGTGTGTATGGGAACCTGTGTACTGTGGGTTGCTTATGCATAGATTAGCACTGTGAGATTAGGGGTAGGTTTGGAGTGCTCTGGGACCCATTTCCACTATTATACAGCTCTACCCAGGCACGCACGCACGCACGCACGCACGCACACACATATTGACACACACACACACACACACGCACACATGTAACGGGGAAGCCTGTGGGTATGTCCACAGTCACGGAAACAGGTGTGTTGACGAGTGACTGTGGCAGTGCGGGCTGGTAAATTAAACTCACTTCCCCATAACAGGGTTAACAGACGCATAGGTACGGTAGTTAGGAGTGAATTCACTTCTTAGTGCAGGGGCCTGTGTCGTCGCCCGCGGACGCGGGAGCCCCCTGTTCGACTCCCCCTCGGGACATTCTCATTTAACATC
The DNA here is from genome assembly GCF_963971535.1 of Notolepis coatsorum. NCBI lineage: Eukaryota > Metazoa > Chordata > Actinopteri > Aulopiformes > Paralepididae > Notolepis > Notolepis coatsorum. The sequence goes on along the minus strand of NC_140166.1, from coordinate 182,923,055 downwards.
AAAACACAACGCAGACCCAGTATGATCCGTCACAGTGGTGCCCAGTGACCCGGATGTCCTGAGGGGCGTGAGTTTAGGGAGGTGAGTGTAACGGGGAAGCCTGTGGGTATGTCCACAGTCACGGAAACAGCTGTGTTGACGAGTGACTGTGGCAGTGCGGGCTGGTAAATTAAACTCACTTCCCCATAACAGGGTTAACAGACGCATAGGTACGGTAGTTAGGAGTGAATTCACTTCTTAGTGCAGCGGCCTGTCTCGTCGCCCGCGGACGCGTGTTCGACTCCCCCTCGGGACATTACATTTAACATCAAACACAACGCAGACCAATATGATCTGTCACACACACACACACACACACACTTGCAGAATACATCACCATACAGTTGCTTACACGTCTCGCGACCAAATGAGGTGATCGCTTTCCCCATTGTTCCTGTATGCAGACTTCTCCTCAGACAGCCTGTGTGTGTTTCTGTGGTGATGATTATAGCAGGCCTTTCTTTCTCCTCTCTCTTTCTCTCCATCTAATTTATGAATGTGTTGTTGTTGGAGCTGGCGCTGATAGTCCCAGAGATGGCATTTAGCTAAAGAGCAGAGAGGCTGTTAGCCTCACCATTCATCTAATCAATCTTACTAATGAAACCACTGTCCTCTCCTCTCTCTCTGCTCTACTCTCTCTCTCTACTCTCCTCTCTCCTCTCCCTCTCCTCTTTCCTCTCTATCTACTCTCTATCCTCTTTCTCTCCTCTTTCCTCTATCTAATCTCTCTCTACTCCCTCTAATCTCTCTCCTCTCCTCTCGCTCTCTCTCATCTCTCTCCTCTTCTCTCTCTACTCCTTCTACTCTCTCCTCTTTCCCATCTCTCTCATCTTTCTCTCTCCTCTCTCTCTACTCTCTCTCATCTCTCTCTCTCTACTCTGTCTCATCTCCTATCTCTCCTCTCACTACTCTCTCTACTCTTTCCTCTCCTCTCACTACTCTCTCCTGTCTCTCTACTCTCTCCTCTCTCTACTCTCTCCTCTCTCCTCTCTCTATTCTCCTCTCTGTACTCTCCTCTCTCTCTATGCTATCCTCTCTTCTATCTTATCTCGTCTCTCTCGTCTCTCCTATATCTCTACTCTTCTCTCTCTCTGCCCTCCTCTCCACTCTCTCTCCTCTTCTCTCCCATTTCTCTCTCATCTCTCCCCATCTCTCTGCTCTCTCTCCCTCTCTCTCAATCCCTCTCTCTTTGCTTTTGCTTTCCTCCTTCTGGCTTTCTCCCTACAAAATCTCTGCAGTGTCACATTGCCCATGTGAATTCTTGCTTATTTGCTACCTTGATTAATTGCTTCCTTCTTCCTTTTCTTCCTACTTCCTTCCTTCCCCAATTCTTTCCTAAATTATATTTTGTGCTATCTGCACATTGTACTTTTTATAATTCGTTACTATGTTTAGAAGTCTTTTACAAATGATGTTGATGCAGATTATGATGCTGATGACGATGATGATTAGGGATGCCCCGATCACGTTTTTTGCCACCGATACCGATCACCGATCGTCGTGAGCCATATCGGCCGATACCGATCCGATACCGATCGTTTTTGATTAAAAAGAAATTAAAAATTATTTTATATAAATTTTTTTTTTTTTTTTTTTTTTATAAAATATATATATTATATAATTAGACTTGTACTTGTATTATCTGCGAGACATCGCCACCACGCAACAAGTCAAAATGCTCGCTATCTCCACTGTCTGTGTGTACATACTCTGCTTTGATCAAATCACATTCGGCTCTGCAGATTTACCCTAGGCTCTGCAGATATACCCTACTCCCTCAGCTATCCCCGTTAATGACTGCGACGCAAGCCGGGCTTCGAATATGCATCGAATGAGTGTTATAAGACATTGATATCAGGAGCTGTCTGTAGCTACTGCTAGCCGGAAATATAACGTTAAGACAACGCCTCAGTGAACTATTTAGTTGAATGGGACATTTCGTTTTGAACAGTGAGCTAAGCTAACGTGAGCTACCAGAGGTAACATACACTAGTACTAGATAACTAGACTATTGCTGGAGCATTTGTTGATATCAGGAGCTATCAGTAGCTAGCCGGCTAGATACCGTTCAGTTAGACAATGCCTCATCATGTATTAAACTAAAAGTGAATAGTTGACTGGGTCATTTTGTAGCGGTAGCTAACGTTAGCTCATGGAGGTCCCGTCCCACTAGACTAGACTAGACCCGTGTTTACATGCGTGCGGGAGGAGCTGGAGGAGGAGCAGAAGACGCGCAGCACTGTGTGCAGCTCCTGGTGTCTGAGACAGAACTCAGCGAGTGAGATCTGTTTTGACGATCGGCGAAAATAAAACAGTAACGATAGCTAGGTAGCTAACGTTAGCTCAGGTCGAATGCACTATCTAGACTCAGCAGAGGAGCCGCCTCCTCTGTGTTTACAAACTCTACACGGGTGCGGGCGGGGCTAGGGAGGAGGAGCAGTTTGCAGGTCCTGTGCGTTACTGAATATCGGCCGATAACGATCGGTGGCCGATCGATCGGGGCATCCCTAATGATGATGATGATGATGATGATGATGATGATGATGATGATGATGATGATGATGATGATGATGATGATGATGATGATTCCTTCCTTCCTGCCTGGAAGGATCCATCCATCCTTCCATTCATCCTTCCATCCATCCTTACTGCTAGACCAATCAGCAGCAGCAGCTTAATTTCTAGTGTTGCTGGTTTCTGCCTTGGTGTGTGTTTCCTCCATTTGAACAGAAACGACTTCTCCTCTCAACCCCCAGCAGAATACATGCTGGATTGACCCAGTTAGGGTGAGGATTGGTATACTGTGCTGCACTCACTTTGTATGTGTGTATTTGTGTTTTCTTGTAGAAGGAAATGTGGGCTATCTGTGTATGTGTGTGCGTGGGTGCGTGTGTGTGTGCGTGTGCGTGTGTGTGTGTGCGTGTATGTGTGTGCGTGTGTGTGTGCGTGTGTGTGTGTGTGCGTGTGTGTGTGTGTGTGTGTGTGCTTCAGTGTATGCATGGGCATGTATGTATGATTTCTGTGTGCATTCCCAATATGTACTGCATTTATTTCTACATTATGAAGCAACAAGCCAATGAGAAAATATGGCAAAATAACTGAGCAGTATTGTAGTACATATTCAGAGCCTTCTATATAAAATAATGTCTGATATAATAATATATAAAATATTAGTGGTTTAACCATCAGTTTTAACCTGTTTTAATCAGTACAGATTGATAGTACAGTGATACATCTTGAATTTAAATGTAACTCTTTCATGAAAATGATGTTGCTCCTTTAGGAAGGAGTTGGACAGAGAAGACAAAACATTCCTAACAGCGAGTCATGAAAGCACAGTGAAATTGCCCACTTGCGCTCTTCTGGTCAGCCACAACCTGGGCAGTGAGATCTGTAAATGGCAAAAATCTCATTTCTAGAGCATAATGTGTGAACAACACAACTGTAAACCTGTGCCCAGAGTCAGGGGTGTAGCTCCAGATTCTGGGCCCCATGAAAGAATGTATTTGTAGGCCCCCAGTGAATGCGAGCGCGCGTAAGCGGATTTTTTTTTGGCAATTTTTTTATTGATGAAAACGCATAATATGGTTTTTACCTATACATTCGGATCAGCAGTTCAGCACCTGCACTGTTGGTGGGTGAGCCTAGTAAAGGATGTCGCATTGCGTTCATCTTCAATGAATGGACCAATGCAATAGTCTACCAAAGCCCCCCCTCTCTCTATATATATCTCACACACACACACACACACATACACACACACACACACACACACTTCAGAAACAAACATAGTATCAATGAGAGCATCAATAATACACCTGAGTGATGTCTAGTAAAACATTTTTTTTTTTTTTTTTTTTTAATATATCAGGGGTTCTCAACCTTTCTGCTGCCAAGGCACCCCTGTGTTCAATAAAATATTCCAGGGCACCCCTACATACGATAAAGACTTTTCCGGTCCTGTCTTTTTTGCTACAATGATGACAAAAGTGCTTGCTTTCAAAATAATGTTTATTTAAGAAACCGGGAAACACATTTGTGTGTATATGCAGGCTATATAATGCATTATTAACAGGTGTTTCAGGTCTAAATGGCTTAGTACTGTTGACATTACACTGCTTGTAGTAGTAAATCAAATAGCATATTTCTTTAAATAAAATTACAGAAAATTATCACTAAAGTGCTATCTGTTGCAGCTGCACACTTTTCCATAAAAATGGCATATTTGGATAAGTGTGACCATTTCTCAAAAACTGAAAATCATGTATTTTTTTTTATTACAGAAAAGGATCACTAAAGTGCTATCTGTTGCAGCTGCACTGTTCTCCATAAAAATAGCATATTTGGATAAGTTTGACCATTTCTCAAAAACAGAAAATCATGTATTTTTTTTGAATACAGAAAAGGATCACCAAGTTACCATTTCTAAAAAAATATATAAATAAATACAGAAAATAAGCACTTGTTCACTCAGTTGACATTTCTAGCTCAATGCGAGGTCTGCTGCTGCTGGCTAATAATACGGTCAATATGTGGGGAGATCTTTGACAAGGCAACACGCATGTCATCCTCAAGGCTCAACTTGGCCCTATATTTTGTTTTCAGAGCTGTCATGGATGAAAAGCCAGCTTCACACAGATATGTGGTGCTGAATGGTATCAACACCTTAACTGCTGCATCATGAGATACTTGGTACTCAGCACCACACTCTGAAACTAGCTCTCCAGGTGGTATCAGATGAGATTTCAATGAGTTCTTCCAAGAGTTTGGATGGAGATGTGTCAGGAAGCTTTGTCTCAATGTTGTCTGTAAAGGTTTTTTTTATCCAGAGTAACTTGGTGATCCTTTTTTTTTTATCTTTTTTTCCCCTCCTTTTTCCTCAGATTTTTCTCCCATCCCAATGTTAGTCGTTATGCCAATTCCCAATCCCCTTCCTGGTCGCTGCGCACTTACCCCCCACAGTCGGTCTGGGAGAGTGGAGGCTATCGTCTAGCCAATCAACCGCTTCTTTTCACCTGGCAGCGCGGACTCTCACTGAGAGGGTGTAACGTGTGGAAGGATCACACTACCACCCTTAGATCCTATCCGCGCTGAGCAGGCGCCCCGACCGAACTGTAGGAGTCGCTGTTTACAACGACCCGGACCCACCTCTCCAGCTTTCCCACCCTCTAATACTGCCAATTGTATTAGTGTGAACGGCCAGCCAAGCTGGTGACAACGCCGGGAGCTGGATTCGAACAGGCGAATCCAGCGTCTCCGGCGTTGGTGACGAACACAATCTCCGCTACGCCACCTGACCGCCCTTTGGTGATCCTTTTCAGTGTTTTTATTAAATAATGATTTTCAGATTTTGAGAAATGGTCAAACTTATCCAAATATGGTATTTTCATGGAAAACACTGCAGCTGCAACAGATAGCACTTTAGTGATAATTTTCTGAAATCCAAAAAGAATTAAATTTTTTTTACATTTTTTTATTTTTTTTATCTCAAGGCAGCTCTCTGCGGCCGTGGCACCCCTGTTGAGAACCGCTGTAGTACATAACACTTCACAGTGCACCTTAATCCAGTAACAGCCTCTGTTTTGTTACGATGGTGCCGCTTTGCTGGCATGATGTGGTGGAACTCAGTTTGCAGTGTAGAACAGAGAGATAAACAGGATACAGGAGACGGCATAGTGGTGAATAATAAGGCTTTTACTTAGATCAGAAAACAACAAACACGACTGACAACAATGGTAACAATTAAACAATGAACCAGCAAGTGTCTGCTGGCCCACAACACCTAATATACAAACACTAATTAGAGACAGAGGGTAATTACAAACAGGACACAGGTGTGGTAGACAGAAACAACAGAACACAGAGCACACTGGGAAAAACAATAACAATTGAACAAACTGAGACCAACAAGACTAAAACATATTTACAAAACACAGACAGGGGAACGCAAGTCTAACAAAGTGGAGACAACAACGACAACACAGACAATAAACATAATAAACATAAATGGCAGTAAATAATATTAACACTTTGATCGCCATGGTTAAATTCATAATTTACCATCCCTAGCCAGCTCTATTTGTCTATGGAGAAGTTCCCCTTCTTTGCAGGGCTATAACTTTTTAAATTGTATTGCTAAATTGACATTATTATGGCCCATTCAATGTCCTATATCTATTGTTCAGGGTGTAGCAACGTTATACGTTTTCATTCACATATTCATACTAAAATACGGTCTAAAGTATAAGTATGTTTTTATCGTTTTCTGCAGCTTTCTCCAAAACTTGATTTATAGCCCCAAATGCATTATATTGATGATCAAATACAGTTTGGTAGCGATCGGTGCCAGATAAAAAATGTCAACTGGAGGTACTTCTAGAAGTTACTACGTATGATCTGATGTTGACCGGATGGGCGGGGGGTCGTTTATAATTCCGTGGGCAACGTTATATCATTAATCTAGTGTGGGTCATATGATCATCAGAGCAGTTAGTATAGCAGACGTTAGAAAATAACGCTGAAACTCACTGTATCTTCCTCGCGCCGTTGGCGGATGAGCGTGGAATAGAATTTTTTCTATTATGGGATGTCGAAATATCCGATCCATTTCCAGGTTGTATAATAGTATATACGTCCAAATCATGTTGTTTATCGAGTTATGTGCACCGATCGGTGTTCACTGTGTCAAGATGGAGTCCTGATAATGATAGCGAGTGCCCGGACGAAATATGGGTGAGCACCACTTCATCCACATGACTTCCTGTTGGCCGATCTGCCGAGCGGCCACCAGATGGCGCTCTTGAACCGTTAGAGAGTTGAGTGGAGCTCAGCAGTATATCTCAGGTCCCCGGGAGAGAAATATGATGTCGATCACAGATTTTTGAAATATTGATATCAAAGACGTGTTACGGTGTCTTCGGCAGAATGAGCATGGCGGGCAATGACGAGTTTCGGCGTTTCCGGCGATTAAAGTGTTAATCAGGTGAGTGAGCTGATGCCAGATCTGCCAGATCTGGATCAGCCCACCGGTTGGCAATGTTGTATTATGAAGGGGTGTATGGAAGGGGAGTTGAGTCGGTACGACACCTGGACCAGTCGAACCGGGAGAAGGGTTGCCGTCCGGTCCCGCAGGACCGGGGGAAGTGTTACACTGTTTAGAAGGTTCAGATGCATGCTTTGAGGACACTTATATATTATATTATTATTAGTGCTGTCAGGTGATTAAAAAAATGTATCTAATTAATTACAGGATTTGTAATTAATGAATCTAATTAATCACATTTTAATCGCATAACCATTTTAGAACTGATATTTTATATTCTATAATCATATTTCAAATTGCATGTGTCCGGATGGCAGAATTCAGTACTGTATCTACAAAACCTTCTCTTTAATCATCTTCCCTTTATTCATTTGCTTAGATTTTTTCAGGTCTGGTAAATTTTAGCATGGTGTTATTCACAGTAAAAACAATATTTTTTTAAATAATTGAATTGATATTCTCATTTGGTTCATTACAATTTACTCAAGCCTAGTAACAGACACAGTATTTCTGACACTGGGAATACATTCCCTGAGATCCATAGATATCCCTAGAATCAGATACCGAGAACATGCAAATGGACCATTTAAAAAAAAAGTCTGTACATGTTTATTCTACGTTCTTATGGAATGAATGAGATAAAAAAAATTTGAGTTAATTTTCATAACGCTATAATTTGCTGTGTAATTAATTAATCTAATTAACACGATAAACTGACAGCCCTAATTATTATATTATCCAGAATATAGGTATATTTAGGGAAATGTAATTCTCCTCTTTTCAACAGTGTGTGGGATGGGGTTCAATATATGTGACCTGGCACGGTCTAACCCGACTTGTTACGGAGCTCACCATTCTCCAGAAAACCCCAAAATGTCGCGCTATTCAGAAAATGGTTGAAATGGAGATATTGGCAATTTTGAGAGATTTGAGATGTTCTCTATCTGTCTCCTTATTTGCAAAACATAATACGACTTGTAAATACTGTGGCAGATATCAACCCCCCTCTCATGGATATGTGAAGGACGGGAGATATTACTGCCACGGAAGGAGTGGAAACAATTAGGTAGCTGATTAGTACTGATATAACACACCTGTGCATCATTAGTTCACCCACATCTCACACGCACACACCCCAGACACACACACACTACAAATACACTAGGATAGAGAGAGTTGAGTTGAGTGGTGGTGAGGTTGGAGTTATTGTATTGAGAGAGAGATTGTTGTGTACAGAGTTTTGCGAGGTGAGAGGTAGTGAGAGGAGAGGTGAAGGCGAGAAGGTGTTCATTGTGTATTGGACCCTAGACTGGCTGAGAAACCCCCTTGTGTACTGACCCTGGACCGGACGACTACTCTGAGTATTGAACAATCCCTTTTTTGTACGAGAGCCTGTTTTTGTGTTTTGACCAATGACTGTTTGCCCATCATACTATTATTCTGCCCGTAAATCAATAAATATTCGTATTGATTGATATTGCACTTGTGTGGACATTTGAATTTGTTTGTTTTTGAACCGTGATGAGTCTGAACACCACCAGGCTCATCACAATATGTTAATTATTGTTAGATTGTACGGCTGTTTTCCCCTGCACTCTATTCAAAGAACTACAATGTCGAAGGGAGGGGCTGGGGGCGTAGTATCGATGAAATGAGAGGAGAGGAGACACACCATAATAATCCATTCCGAACAACGGTACATTGTTGGCGGTGTGAAAATATGCAGAAAACATTAATATCTTTGGAACCGTTTGTGTTCAATTGTATCTGAATCGGGAGATGATCTCCTCTCCGTCACAATTGAAATTGTATTTCTCCGTCAAACAAAAGCTGGCTGGCAGTCGCATTGAATAATCGACTCCAGTACTGGCTCCGAAAGTCTGTAAACTTGCGCATAACAGAGTATTTATTTTATATGGAACAACAAAAAAAACAAAAAAATTTCTTCCTTCTGACACTGTTATTTTCATGTCTATTTGGTTACATGTAGGAGTGAGAGAGAGAGAAAAAGAGAAAGAGAGAGAGAGAGAGAGATAGAGGGAGAGAGAGAGAGAGAGAGAGAGAGAGAGAGAGAGAGAGAGAGAGAGAGAGAGAGAGAGAGAGAGAGAGAGAGAGAGAGAGAGAGAGAGAGAGAGAGAGATGAAACAGACTTAGAGCGAGACACAAAGACCATTATTGCCCACGGGTGTCTACACACACACACACACTCTCTCTCTCTCTCTCTCTCTCTCTCTCTCTCTCTCTCTCTCTCTCTCTCTCTCTCTCTCTCTCTCTCTCTCTCTCTCTCTCTCTCTCTCTCTCTCTTCTCTCTCTTTCTCTGTAAGAATTCAGGTATATATTTTCGTGTGTGTGTGTGTGTGTGTGTGTGTGTGTGTGTGTGTGTGTGTGTGTGTGTGTGTGTGTATGGCCCTGGGGGTGTTCAGGTGTGCCGGACAGGGAACCAACAGAGTCTTTGTGGAGAAGTGTTCCCTGCGGCAAGGTCGCTCCATTTCTCTCTCCTCTCTCTCTCTCTCTCTCTCTCTCTCTCTCTCTCTCTCTCTCTCTCTCTCTCTCTCTCTCTCTCTCTCTCTCTCTCTCTCTCTCTCTGGATTTTCATCCCTCGCTCCTCTCCTCTCTGCTCTCCATCACTCCATCCGCCTGCAGCCTGATCATGCTACAGTCATACTTTCTATTTTTCTGCACACAGATGCACTCACACATGCATTAACATATAGACATGCACAAACACAGACTCTCATACACAGACTCTCATACACACACACACACACACACACACGCACGCACGCACGCACGCACGCACGCACGCACGCACGCACGCACGTATGGGGGATGAAACAGGTCGCAGAGCGAACGAACGATCCACTCACCGCATCACTGCTCCGCGTGCACACCGCGTGCACACACTGCTACGCGTGCACACACACGCGTGCATACACGTGCACACATACACGTGCACACACACGTGCACACATACACGTGCACACATACACGTGCACACACACGTGCACACATACACACGCGTGCACGTTGCTTTTTTATTTTTTTAATTTTTTTAATTTTTTTAATTTTTTTTATATATATTTTTTTGCTGCAAGAATTTTAATTTTTTTAATTTTTCTTTATTTTTTATATCTTTTTTTTTGCTGCAAGAACGAATCTGTGAGTATTCGGGGACAGGATATGGTCGATGACAGATTACTTAAAATATACCTATATCTTTTTATTCACACTTTGGTAGATGATTAATACATTCTTAAAAGATCCAGCTCCCTTCAAAGCTGTAAAGTAATGTGAATCTCTACCCACTTTCAAAACCACTCTCACTCAGTCTGTGTGGTTCTCCAGCTGCACAAAGGCAGAGCACGATCGTCGGGACTCCTCTAACAAACATCACCTCCCGCTGCCTCCACCGCTCCAAGTGTATTATCAAGGACCAGTCTGTCTCATCCAGCACATCACCTCTTTCAGCTCCTTCCCTCAGGGAGGAGATACCGGTCCATACATACAGAGTTGAAGACTTATGAACAGCTTTTTCCCCAAGCAGTCAGACTGTTAAACGCTCATTGACTGTCTCCTCACGTGCACCATGCACTTACCTGGACTTGATAAACCACTATGTTACCGCTCATCATGCACTTTATTATTTAAAATATTCTGTTATATGTACAGTGTTATGTGTTTCATGTATGTATATATTGTACTACGGTCTGTGGGAGCTCCCCTGAAATTTCGTTGTATACTGTTCCCCTAAGATTCCACCAGGGGGCAGTGAAGCGTAGGAATACATTGACTGCTATGAATGAATGAATGAATGAAAACTTTATTTAACAGATTGCAGAATGGGTACAATACAGTACGGCTCAATACACACAATTGTTAAGGGGATGCAGACCAGAGAAAGACGTTTGTCTTGTTTACATCAGGGTCCCCCATTTTCATTTCATATTGACATTTATGACATACTCAACATACATGACATTTATGGCATAGGGACATATAGGTATTTAGTACTGATACATTTGTGACATATAAGGTATATAAGGTATTCAAATATCTCACAGATTCGTTTTTGCAGTAATTTCTTTTTTATAAAAAAAAAAAAAAAAAAAAAAAAAAGTGTGTGCACGCGTGTGTATGTGTGCACGTGTTTGCACGCGTGTGTATGGTTGCACGTGTTTGCACGCGTGTGTATGTGTGCACGTGTTTGCACGCGTGTGTATGGTTGCACGTGTTTGCACGCGTGTGTACTGCACGCGTGTGTGTGCTAGCTTTTCGTTCAGCGTTTCTCTGATTGGCCACACGGCCACGTGACCGCCCTAGCACACGCCCTTTTCCGCTGAGAGACGCGGCATTAGCGCTGGTCGAACCAACGCGCTGCTCGAACCAGTTCAGTGTGACTGTACTAAACTCTTCCACCACATGATGACCGACATTTTACATACAGTACACCTCCTATCTATGTTGGGATTATGTTTGGTCATGACAAAACAATAAAAATCGCTACTGTTAGTAATGCTGCCACCACCCACTTCAATGACAGAGCTCTCATATTTGCGAATGCATAAACTATAGATATCTTAAATTATGGCGATGTGTCTAATATGGCTGTCGTGAAGTCATTGATAAGCGACAGCCATATTAGACACATAGCCATAATTTAAGATATAGTTTATGCATTCGCAAAATATGAGAGCAGCTGTCATTGAAGGGCTTCAACGGAGCACCGCCGCTGCTGCTGCTGGAGCTGAAGTCAAGTGATGTACAGTGACGAGTGAATCTGGTAGTTGGTTGTTAAAAACGCGAAACATAATAACGTTACGCTTTCTAGTTCAGCGCATTTCATAACTGTATGGGCTTTGTTTATACTTCAGAGCTCAGAGGTGATGTACAGTGACGAGTGAATCTGGTAGTTGGTTGTTAAATGTGAGGTTTTGCCCGCTGCTCACCACCTTTTCTCTGTTTCTTTAAAGCCTACTGTTAGAAATTCCCTTCTCACTCACTCTCTCTAGCCCCCACCCTCTCGTTCTTTACTCTCGTTTACTCTCAGTGGCCACACCTGGACTATTATCAATTACCTCTCGCACCTGTGGTGGCAGGCTAATTAGTTCCCCTGTGGGCTTTAAATACCAGGGCTCTTCCCCTCGTTTCGGCGTGGGGTCGTGTTGTATTCATGCTGAGTCATATTCTCTAACATCTAGACTCTTTCGGGAGATCCTCTGGTCTACCAATGCTGTATATGGATTTCTCCAGCCTTGAGATGTTTTGCTCCAGCCTTCGTCTGCTGTCGCCGTAGCCTGTGGAGGAGACTGTTCTGCGCTCCCTGTAACTTCCACGGGAGGCACCCCTGCGTTCCACTGCAGACCCCAGCGCAGCTGTTCGTCCTGACGCACATCTAGACCAACGCCAAGCTTTGGCCACCTGTCGCCGTTTGCCTGGAGGGAGACATTGTACTGCGCTCTCTAATCCTCTACGGGAGGTATTCCAGTGTTCCACTCCAGACCAGCGCGCCAGATGCACTCAAGCAGTGGCGCATCTTCCGGACCCTCGGGCTTGGCACGCTCTCCAGTCACCAGCGCGCAACGCGCATCTGCAAGGGCTTGGCACGCTCTCCAGTCACCAGCGCGCAACGCGCATCTTCAAGGGCTTGGCACGCTCTCCAGTCTCCAGCGCGCAACGCGCATCTTCAAGGGCTTGGCACGCTCTCCAGTCTCCAGCGCGCAACGCGCATCTTCAAGGGCTTGGCACGCTCTCCAGTCTCCAGCGCGCAACGCGCATCTTCCAAAGATCCTCGTGCTTGGCACACTCCTCCTCGCAGACGCACCCCGATGCGTCTCTCTGTTCCGACGCGCACACCAAGGTGTGGCGCGCACTCTGTTCCTCGGCTCCGACAGCGGCTACCCGGTGGACGACACCCTCGCCACCGCCACTGTTCCGACGCGCACACCAAGGTGTGGCGCGCACTCTGTTCCTCGGCTCCGACAGCGGCTACCCGGTGGACGACACCCTCGCCACCGCCACTGTTCCGACGCGCACACCAAGGTGTGGCGCGCACTCTGTTCCTCGGCTCCGACAGCGGCTACCCGGTGGACGACACCCTCGCCACCGCCACTGTTCCAGCACTCTGTTCCTCGGCTCCGACAGCGGCTACCCGGTGGACGACACCCTCGCCACCGCCACTGTTCCAGCACTCTGTTCCTCGGCTCCGACAGTCGGCTACCCGGTGGACGACACCCTCGCCACCGCCACTGTTCCAGCACTCTGTCCCTCGGCTCGGACAGCCAGCCACCCGGTGGCGATGCCCACGCCCCGCTGCTGTCCCTGTACCATTACGCATACGCCTGGGTGAGTTTTGATTGTGATGTCACTCACCCAGCGTAGTGCCCTTGCCCCCGTTCCCGCTGCTGTCCCTGTACCTTTACGCATACGCCTGGGTGAGTTTTGATTGTGATGTCACTCACTCAGCGTAGTGCCCTTGCCCCCGTTCCCGCTGCTGTCCCTGTACCTTTACGCATACGCCTGGGTGAGTTTTGATTGTGATGTCACTCACTCAGCGTAATGCCTCTTGCCCCCGTTCCCGCTGCTGTCCCTGTACCTTTACGCATACGCCTGGGTGAGTTTTGATTGTGATGTCACTCACTCAGCGTAATGCCCCTTGCCCTCGTCCCGCTGCTGTTCCTGTACCATTACGCATACGCCTGGGTGAGTTTTGATTGTGATGTCACTCACCCAGCGTATTGCCTCCTTTAGTTCTCACTTAGTTATTAGTTTGGACATTTCATCTCCCACTCTGTTTTGTTCTCTCGTGGATATTATTTTGGACATTTCATCTCCCACTGTGTGTTTGTTCACACGAAGATAGTATTTACTTTGTTACTTTGTTATTTGGACTGTTCTGCATCTGCTCTGTTTGTTCCCTTTGAATATTAACCCTCTCCTCTGTTCTGCAGAGCGGCCCAGATGTTTTCCCACCAGTCCCCAGTTCCTCCCTGTCCCCGGCCCGCCTCCGCGGGTCTCCGTCCCCAGTTCCTCCCTGTTCCCCAGCCCGCCTCCGCGGGCCTCAGTCCCCTCTGTCCCTAGTTCTCCTAGTCCCTAGTCCTCTATCCCTAGTTCTCCTAGTCCCTAGTCCTCTATCCCTAGCTCTCCTAGTCCCTAGTCCTCTCTCCCTAGTTCTCCTTGTCCCTAGTTTACCTAGTCTCTAGTTCCTCTGTCCCTAGGCGTTCCCTTAACCTTCCCTTAGGCGTTCCCTTACTTTCCCATAGTGTTCCCTTTTCCTGCCCGCCTCTTAAAGGCACTTTACCTTCCCCTCTTGTGTTATTCCAGTGTTTTGTGTTTTCTCCCTTAAAGGGACAGTGCCCTTTTTCCCTGTTCTCAATAAATATCTGTTTCTTGGCAAACCACCATACCTGTCTTGTGTTGTGCGATTGGGGTCGGTTACAAACCATAACAGTACGACCCCACCAAGTCGACGACCCCAGCCAGCACAGACGGTGTATGTTGAGTTTGCCTTTTTTTTTCTTGTTCCCTCTAGCTCCCCTGTTAGCCCTGTTAGCTCCCCTGTTAGCTTGTTAGTCTCCCCTCTAGCTCCCCTGTTAGCCCTGTTAGCTTCCCTGTTAGCCCAGTTTAGCTTCCTTGTTAGTCCTGTTTAGCTCCCTTGTTAGCCTGTTACTCCCCTGTTTAGCTTGTTAGTCTCCCCGGTTAGCTCCCCTGTTTGCTTCCCGTTTTGCCCTGTTTGACCCCCCTGTAGCTAGCCATGCCCTGGCAGCTAACCCAGTCCCTCAGCAGAGCCCCTGTCTGCTAGCTTTGCCCCGGCTGCTAGCACAGCCTCTATGTTTATGCAGCCCTTGCTGCTGGCATGGGCCCTGTAGCTAGCCATGCCCTGGCAGCTAACCCAGTTTCCCTCTGCATGGCCCCGGTCTGCTAGCTTGGCCCCGGCTGTTAGCACAGCCTCTATGTTAATGCAGCCTTGCAGCAGGCATAGGCCCTGTAGCTAGCCAGGCCCAAGCAGCTAACCCGGTCCCTCTGCATGGCCTCCACTTTTTTGTGTAGTTTTTTCCCACTGCTAGGACTGCCCTTTCAGCTAGCAAGGTCAGTTTATCTCACACAGCTAGGACTGTCCTTCCAGCTAGCTTGTGCTCTCATGCTGGTCCAGCCCTGTCTGCCAGCCTAGCTCCGGCAGCTAGCGCAGCCTCTATGTTGATGTAGCAGTACAGCTAGCATAGGCCCTGTAGCTATCAGTGCCCTGGCAGCTACCCTTTCCCTCTGCTAGCCTGGCTCCGGCAGCTTGCGCAGCCTCTATGTTGATGTAGCAGTACAGCTAGCATAGGCCCTGTAGCTATCAGTGCCCTGGCAGCTAACCTTCCCTCTGCTAGCCCTTTCCCGGTGCTTCCATGGTTACCCCTTAGCTACCCTGCTCGCCCCTCAGTTCCTCTAGGCCAGTTGCTCTAGACCAGTTCTCTAGACCCAGTTCCTCTAGACCAGTTCCTCTAGACCAGTTCTCTAGACCAGTTCTCTAGACCAGTTCTCTAAACCAGTTCTCTAGACCAGTTCTCTTGCCCAGTTCGCTAGACTAGTTCTCTAGACCCAGTTCCTCTAGACCAGTTCCCCCAGTTGCCCCTCTGCTACCCTAGTTACCCCTCGGCGACCCTGTTTCTTTTGCTAGCCCCACTTTTGTGGTGGCTTCCCCTGCTGGCTTGGCCAGTACCTCTTGTTTTGCCCCCTGCCACTCTGTCTGTATTTGTTTTGGGTCGCCGGGTGGCTCCCGTTGAGGGGGGGGTACTGTGAGGTTTTGCCCGCTGCTCACCACCTTTTCTCTGTTTCTTTAAAGCCTACTGTTAGAAATTCCCTTCTCACTCACTCTCTCTAGCCCCCACCCTCTCGTTCTTTACTCTCGTTTACTCTCAGTGGCCACACCTGGACTATTATCAATTACCTCTCGCACCTGTGGTGGCAGGCTAATTAGTTCCCCTGTGGGCTTTAAATACCAGGGCTCTTCCCCTCGTTTCGGCGTGGGGTCGTGTTGTATTCATGCTGAGTCATATTCTCTAACATCTAGACTCTTTCGGGAGATCCTCTGGTCTACCAATGCTGTATATGGATTTCTCCAGCCTTGAGATGTTTTGCTCCAGCCTTCGTCTGCTGTCGCCGTAGCCTGTGGAGGAGACTGTTCTGCGCTCCCTGTAACTTCCACGGGAGGCACCCCTGCGTTCCACTGCAGACCCCAGCGCAGCTGTTCGTCCTGACGCACATCTAGACCAACGCCAAGCTTTGGCCACCTGTCGCCGTTTGCCTGGAGGGAGACATTGTACTGCGCTCTCTAATCCTCTACGGGAGGTATTCCAGTGTTCCACTCCAGACCAGCGCGCCAGATGCACTCAAGCAGTGGCGCATCTTCCGGACCCTCGGGCTTGGCACGCTCTCCAGTCACCAGCGCGCAACGCGCATCTGCAAGGGCTTGGCACGCTCTCCAGTCACCAGCGCGCAACGCGCATCTTCAAGGGCTTGGCACGCTCTCCAGTCTCCAGCGCGCAACGCGCATCTTCAAGGGCTTGGCACGCTCTCCAGTCTCCAGCGCGCAACGCGCATCTTCAAGGGCTTGGCACGCTCTCCAGTCTCCAGCGCGCAACGCGCATCTTCCAAAGATCCTCGTGCTTGGCACACTCCTCCTCGCAGACGCACCCCGATGCGTCTCTCTGTTCCGACGCGCACACCAAGGTGTGGCGCGCACTCTGTTCCTCGGCTCCGACAGCGGCTACCCGGTGGACGACACCCTCGCCACCGCCACTGTTCCGACGCGCACACCAAGGTGTGGCGCGCACTCTGTTCCTCGGCTCCGACAGCGGCTACCCGGTGGACGACACCCTCGCCACCGCCACTTTTCCGACGCGCACACCAAGGTGTGGCGCGCACTCTGTTCCTCGGCTCCGACAGCGGCTACCCGGTGGACGACACCCTCGCCACCGCCACTGTTCCAGCACTCTGTTCCTCGGCTCCGACAGCGGCTACCCGGTGGACGACACCCTCGCCACCGCCACTGTTCCAGCACTCTGTTCCTCGGCTCCGACAGTCGGCTACCCGGTGGACGACACCCTCGCCACCGCCACTGTTCCAGCACTCTGTCCCTCGGCTCGGACAGCCAGCCACCCGGTGGCGATGCCCACGCCCCGCTGCTGTCCCTGTACCATTACGCATACGCCTGGGTGAGTTTTGATTGTGATGTCACTCACCCAGCGTAGTGCCCTTGCCCCCGTTCCCGCTGCTGTCCCTGTACCTTTACGCATACGCCTGGGTGAGTTTTGATTGTGATGTCACTCACTCAGCGTAGTGCCCTTGCCCCCGTTCCCGCTGCTGTCCCTGTACCTTTACGCATACGCCTGGGTGAGTTTTGATTGTGATGTCACTCACTCAGCGTAATGCCTCTTGCCCCCGTTCCCGCTGCTGTCCCTGTACCTTTACGCATACGCCTGGGTGAGTTTTGATTGTGATGTCACTCACTCAGCGTAATGCCCCTTGCCCTCGTCCCGCTGCTGTTCCTGTACCATTACGCATACGCCTGGGTGAGTTTTGATTGTGATGTCACTCACCCAGCGTATTGCCTCCTTTAGTTCTCACTTAGTTATTAGTTTGGACATTTCATCTCCCACTCTGTTTTGTTCTCTCGTGGATATTATTTTGGACATTTCATCTCCCACTGTGTGTTTGTTCACACGAAGATAGTATTTACTTTGTTACTTTGTTATTTGGACTGTTCTGCATCTGCTCTGTTTGTTCCCTTTGAATATTAACCCTCTCCTCTGTTCTGCAGAGCGGCCCAGATGTTTTCCCACCAGTCCCCAGTTCCTCCCTGTCCCCGGCCCGCCTCCGCGGGTCTCCGTCCCCAGTTCCTCCCTGTTCCCCAGCCCGCCTCCGCGGGCCTCAGTCCCCTCTGTCCCTAGTTCTCCTAGTCCCTAGTCCTCTATCCCTAGTTCTCCTAGTCCCTAGTCCTCTATCCCTAGCTCTCCTAGTCCCTAGTCCTCTCTCCCTAGTTCTCCTTGTCCCTAGTTTACCTAGTCTCTAGTTCCTCTGTCCCTAGGCGTTCCCTTAACCTTCCCTTAGGCGTTCCCTTACTTTCCCATAGTGTTCCCTTTTCCTGCCCGCCTCTTAAAGGCACTTTACCTTCCCCTCTTGTGTTATTCCAGTGTTTTGTGTTTTCTCCCTTAAAGGGACAGTGCCCTTTTTCCCTGTTCTCAATAAATATCTGTTTCTTGGCAAACCACCATACCTGTCTTGTGTTGTGCGATTGGGGTCGGTTACAAACCATAACATTAAAAACGCGAAACATAATAATAACGTTACGCTTTCTAGTTCAGCGCATTTCATAACTGTATGGGCTTTGTTTATACTTCAGAGCTCAGAGGTGATGTACAGTGACGAGTGAATCTGGTAGTTGGTTGTTAAAAACGCGAAACATAATAATCAGTCAGCAGCGCTCCACTGCTACCGCAGCTGAACACAAGTTGGTTGGTAGTGGTACGCGCTGCCGCTAGCTCCTTGTAGTGCTGTGACAAACTGTCAAAAAGGGCTTTGGTTTTTGAGATACCCCTACCGGAGGTAGAACAAAACACAAGCATATTTTTCCTCGTCTCTAAATGTCCTAACCTAGTTGTACAGTAAATGACCAAGTAAGGCTTTGTCAATATTCCAATGTACAGTGTAAAATGTGTGTGTGTCCCCTACCTTACCCCCCCCCCCCCCACCTCCAATGTACAGCCCTCACCCAACCCACCCAACCCCACCCCACCCAACCAACCTCCTCCAATGTACAGTTTCTACGCCAAATGTATATACACTCCTTTTCTGGACACTTTTGTATCACAAACAGTACTGTATTTGCAAATCTGATATGTCATAAATGTATAGATGTAGCAGTACTGTCTATCTGTATGTCATGTATGTCATATATGTTATGATGAATTGAAAATGGGGGACCCTGATGTAAACAAGACGAAAGTCTTTCTCTGGTCTGCATCCCCTTAACAATTGTATGTATTGAGCTGTACTGTACTGTACCCATTCTGCAATCTGTTAATAAACTTTTCAATCAATCAATCAATCAGTCTCCCATATATGAAATGGATTCTTGTATACAAATATTTTACTGCAAAAATGGTTAAATTGATAGATATTGTTATACAACCCCAAAGGAAAAAACAACCAAAATATAGCCTGGCCGTATGAGAGTTGAGACATATAAACTCATGTAGATTAATAATACAAGCTCCAAGAGCTTTCAAACTTGACATGCTAGCAGTGATGCAACAGTAGCAGGACAGTTAAATGTGTATTCCACCCAAATGGTTAGCAGGACAGTGATGTAGCAGGACTGTACAGTACAGTACAGTGGACAGTGGTAAAATGGCTGCAGGACAGTTAAAGGTGTATTCCACCCAAATAGTGTTAAAGGTTATAACCCAAATCGAATGATTTTAAAGGTGTATTCCACCCAAATTGTTTTAAAGGTTATAATACAGTAGCAGTACAGTGGATCACAGTGATGCAACAGTAGCAGGACAGTTAAAAAGGTGTATTCCACCCAAATGGTTAGCAGGACAGCCCCATCACAATGTGCAGGTGTGTACAGTAGCAGTACAGTAGGTGTACAGTAGCAGTACAGTAGGTGTACAGTAGCAGTACAGTAGGTGTACAGTCGCAGGACAGTTAAAGGTGTATTCCACCCAAATGGTTAGCAGGACAGTACATCACAGTGATGCAACAGTAGCAGGACAGTTAAAGGGGAACTCCAACATTTTGGAAAATTAGCTTATTTAACATCTTCCCTGGAGTTAGACAAGAAGATACATACCTTTTTTGTCTCTGTGCGTGCATTTTAGCTTTGGGAATAGACGCTCTGTTAGCATAGCTTAGCTTCATCACTGGAAGTGAGGCAGGACAGTAGCCTTACAGTGCCTTACAGTGTATTGCAAGGTCTGACATTGACCAAATTTGATATGCATGACCTTGGTGGGCTCTAGGTCAACTCCTGAAAAGGGGGTCAATGTCAGACCTTGCAATCAAAAGTTAGGGGGCGCACTGAAATTATGGCAAGGGTTATTAGCCCCCTAACTTTTGATTGCAAAGTCTGACATTGACCCCCTTTTCAGGAGTTGACCTAGAGCCCACCAAGGTCATGCATATCAAGTTTGGTCAATGTCAGACCTTGCAATACACTGTAAGGCACTGTAAGGCTACTGTCCTGCCTCACTTCCAGTGATGAAGCTAAGCTATGCTAACGGAGCGTCTATTCCCAAAGCTAAAATGCACGCACAGAGACAAAAAGGGTATGTATCTTCTTGTCTAACTCCAGGGAAGATGTTAAATAAGCTAATTTCCCAAAATGTCTCTTAACCACCCGTAGGCCCAATCTCAAGTCTAGGGGGGGGACGTGCTTTTGCGGTCGCAGCCCCTGGGCCAGGGCACTGACTGCACGTTCATCTCATGGGGATGCACAAGCAGAGTTTGGAAAATTATTAACAGGACGCCTGAATGTCACTTCTAGGAATTTTTTTTCAATATATAAGCACAATGAAAATAACTGATTGTAGAGCAGCAATATGGATGGGATATTGGACAACTTTCTGGAGCATTAAACCAGGGCAGTAGAAACAGACGGGCAAGCATCTGAAGTGAACATGAACTGAATTGAACTGACACTTGTTATATGTGACTGTCCTGTATGTATTTATTGTGGGGATTGGGAAGGGGACGTTTGATGTTCCATGTTGAGGTCCCAGTGCTTAAATAACATGCTGTACCTCAAACGATTACCACCAACCATAGTTGTGTGGCATTAAAGTATATCTTGTAGAGTTTGAATGGCAGGAGGGAAATAGGCTACTCGTTGAGAGATGTAATTCCTTTCTATGTATAGCCTAATAGCGTAATCAGAACCCAAGTTACATTATTGCTTTGTATGTGAATATAGCTAGTGTAGCATTATCTGAATAATGATCTTACATTTTAAAATACAGGAACTTGGTGCAGCCTTTCTTGATGTGAGAAACTGTCAAAATCCAGCTAGATGGGCCCTTGATGAATTCCCTTTCCATCCTGTACCAAAAGTCCACGTAAAAAGTCTACAAGATACACTATACGACTAAGGTACCCATGTACATGTCAAAATACTTCCCAAAGGTCAGTGAATACCACAACCACTACACCAGAGGAAGCTCAACAAATCATGTTAAACCCAGATTCGGCTCAAACAAGGGACTAAATACGTTTCGCAATTATGCCACATCAATGTGGAACGCCCTACCCAAAGCTGTAAAGGAATGTGAATCCCTACCCACATTCAAAACCGCTCTTAAAGAGCACCTACGGGAGGCTGCAATTCGAAACTGGCCACCGTAAATGCCCAAAACCCCCACCACCTCCTAATAGACAGTCTCCTCCCCACCGCATGTATATATTCCCTCCCCGCCGTATGTATATCTCTCTCCCACCCACCCACCCCCTCCTAATGTACAGTCCCCTCCCCATCATATGTATATACTCTGTCAGGATCTAGGGGTAACAGTACTGTATATTTGAATACCGTTTATGTCACAAATGTATCAGTACTACTAAATACCTATATGTCCCTATGCCATAAATGTCATGTATGTTGTGTATGTCATAAATGTCTATATGAATTGAAAATGGGGGACCCTGATGGAAACAAGACAAACGTCTTTCTCAGGTCTGCATCCCCTTAACAATTGTGTGTATTGAGCCGTACTGTATTGTACCCATTCTGCAAAGTTTTCATTCATTCATTCACACCAAAGCACCTCAAAGGCGCTAAAAACAAAATTACAAACATCTCAAAACAAACTGGTCAGACTACTGCTTGACCTTACTCCGAGAACCCACCTCACCCCTGCCCACTTTGACAACCTAGGATGGCTTAGAGTAGACGACAGAGTACAGCAAACAGCAATGGGCCTGGTCTACAAGATACACTACACGACCAAGGTACCCATGTACATGTCAAAATGTCTATTATAGATATTCTCAATCTCTGATTTAATATGTCTATGTCTAACACTGGTAAGAGACACGAAGGAGTGACTGGTTGTCTTGTTTTTTTTTTTTGGGAGGGTAGGCCTATATATTTTAATTTTTTATTTTTTTGTGATGTTGTGATGTTGTGATGTCTTGATTTTGTCTGTCCTGTCTGCTTTGTTTGTATCTGTTAAAACATTGAATACAAATAATATCAACAGAAACTGGCCCCGGTAAATGTCCAAGTTTTCAATCAATCAATCAATCAATCAATCAATCAATCAATCAATCAATCAATCAATCAATCAATCAATCAATCAATCAATCAATGTATGTACCTTATACGTGACAAATAAAAACAAACTTGAAACAAATTGCTGTGGGGTTAATAATTTTGGCTTCAATTATATAATCTTAAAAAGATAAATAGAATTGCACATCAGTTCACACTAGAAGGAAGGAGACACATTGCGTGACACAGTGCGTTCACATTATCAGTCAATCAGTCAAATGTGGTGAGATGGACTTGGTGGCTGTGAACTCTAGAGTAGCGCGTTACAGTTCAACCAGAAGTTGGTGAGAGGGGGAGGGGATGGGAGGGGGAGGGGAGGGGACGGGACGGGAGGGGCTATTGATTGCAATGTGACGGCGTGACGGCTGGAGTTAACTTGAGGGGCGGCTCGGTTGAATAGTTGGAGATGATTTGTCTGAGTTTGTTTACCTGTTTATTTGTTTTCTCTCGCGGTTGTATATTTAGATAGTATGACTTGTTCATGTGGAAAAAGGGATTTGAAGACGTGTGCTATGTGGCAACGTCTGCCTCCGGTCAATGGTCTCTAACTACACACCCTCAAGACCCCTACGCTCTGCATCTTCTGGCCGCCTCAGACCTACTCCTATCCAAGCTCCCGGAGGGTCATCAAAGAGAAGCCGCCTATTCTCAGTCCTTGCCCCACAATGGTGGAATGAACTACCCATCCCAGTTAGGACAGCCGAATCCCGTCCAATCTTTTGCCGTCGACTAAAGACTCACTTCTTCAACCATTATCTGAAATGATTAAAAAAAAAAAATCTAACCCTGACTAACCTTACTGTCATGCACTTGTCCTAATAAACTAACCTACACTGTAAACCCGAATAAGTTTCCAGAACTTAAAAAAATTGAGGCCATCCCATGCCTCAATTTTTTTAAGTTGATAAACTCAAATGTTTTCAGTTGGCTAAGACTTACAATTCTCAGTTAAGGCAACTCAAATATGGTCTGTTACTGTGACTTAAGGTTCTCAGTTAAGTCAAATCAAATATGGTCAGTTACTCTGACTTACAGTTCTCAAGTGGAGTCAACTCAAATATGTTCAGTTACTGTGACTTACAGTTCTCAGTTAAGGCAATTCAAATATATTCAGTTACTGTGACTTAAGGTTCTCAAGTGGTGTCAACTCAAATATGTTCAGTTACTGTGACTTACAGTTCTCAGTTAAGGCAATTCAAATATATTCAGTTACTGTGACTTAAGGTTCTCAAGTGGTGTCAACTCAAATATGTGCAGTTACTGTGACTTACAGTTCTCAGTTAAGGCAATTCAAATATATTCAGTTACTGTGACTTAGGGTTCTCAAGTGGTGTCAACTCAAATATGTTCAGTTACTGTGACTTACAGTTCTCAGTTAAGGCAATTCAAATATATTCAGTTACTGTGACTTAAGGTTCTCAAGTGGTGTCAACTCAAATATGTTCAGTTACTGTGACTTACAGTTCTCAGTTAAGGCAGTTCAAATATGTTCAGTTACTGTGACTTAAGGTTCTCAAGTGGTGTCAACTCAAATATGTTCAGTTACTGTGACTTACAGTTCTCAGTTAAGGCAATGCAAATATATTCAGTTACTGTGACTTAAGGTTCTCAAGTAGTGTCAACTCAAATATGTTCAGTTACTGTGACTCACAGTTCTCAGTTAAGGCAGTTCAAATATGTTCAGTTACTGTGACTTAAGGTTCTCAAGTGGTGTCAACTCAAATATGTTCAGTTACTGTGACTTACAGTTCTCAGTTAAGGCAGTTCAAATATGTTCAGTTACTGTGACTTAAGGTTCTCAAGTGGAGGCAACTCAAATATGTTCAGTTACTGTGACTTAAGGTTCAACCTTAAATCCATGTGATTAAGTTAACAGAACTCAACGACATTGAGGCCATCCCATGCCTCATTTCTTTTAAGTTAATCAACTCAAATTTTTAAGTTAATCAACTCAAATATTTGCAGTTACTATAACTTAAGGTTCAGTTTTAAAATCCATGTGAAAAAGTTAACAGAAAAATAACTACACAAGCACATTATATCAACTTCAAACAACTCTTTTATTTTTTTCTATTCAAAGAGTATAAAAGAGTATACATATATAATCTGTATGTTAGCAATGTACAATAACACTGTAAACACCGTACACTGTTTTTGGACTATATATGTTAACAATACCGACCAGGTATTAGTGCCTTGCAAAGTGCAGATATGAAGTTTTCCCCTTTTTTTTTATGCATTTAGGAGGTTTTGTTCTTCATCGAAACTATTTATCTTACAAAAACATTGTGTTACAACTTCAAACTCTTTATATTTATTTCTATTCAAAGAGTATACATCTATTTATCTTACAAAAACATTGTGTTGCCCTCTACAACATTATGGCAATGTTAAAATTGAAAATATATATATATAGAAAATATATATAGAAAATAAATACATGCATGTTATAACATGTACATACAATGTAATGTATATTACACATTTAATCCCTCTGGTCACAATAGTGTAATAATGTTTGTTATAAGGCTCTGAAAATGTTACTGAATGATGTATCAATGTATTTCCAGCAAATGTTGAAATAATAAAGGGTCTCAATATGTGCAGTGCACATGACCAGAGCCGTTTACATCCTGGCTGAATTACTCAAATTTGTATAGTGTGGTCATAGAATGAGCAAACATGTTGACGGCAACTATTGTGACCGTTGGGATAACACAGTGTATCTATGTACAGTACAGAATAAAATGTATAGATTATCTGAAAATTGTCAATCCGCTTGGCACATGTAAAATTCACAAACGTTGTGCTGTATATTGGGTCCTGCCAATGTGGAACCAAAATACCAACCCACATTACATGCTATACAGCTGGCAATACTGTTAATAGTGCACATACCTACATATGGAAATGCAGCTGCATGTATTTGCTCCATGATGTATCATGGAACAAGATGGTGTTTTCATTGAAAGAGTTAGTCAGAATGTCAGAGGCACCATCCGTCATTTAGAGCAGGCTATGTTTGCAGAATGATAACTAGAACACTACAGTACTCTGTACTAAGAACACTATACAGTACACTAACTATACTGCCCTGTCAAGGCAGACCGCAGTAACTTCCAAACAGTGAAACTGAGAAAAATGGCTTTAAAGTTTTTTGACTTGCCATCCAAAATGTGTTATAGGTAGATAGATGATAGTACCCAGATTTAACATGTATTAATGAAGTAATCTTTAGGCATACAAAAATATGACGTAGTTATTTTAATTAACCCCAAAAAAGCAGATACTGCACTCTGCTGCACGATTTCCTTAAATAATTATACAGGTAATGTACAGGCAAAGTGCAGTAACTTCAAATGCAATGTTGTTTTCCCTCCAGCTTTCATAACTTCACCTAGCCATTTTATTTGGATCATCATCATTCCAATATATTCAGGTATTAAATTTCATTTTCAAAATGGCTAGGTTAAGTTATGAAAGCTGGAGGGAAAACAACATTGTATTTGAAGTTACTGCACTTTGCCTGTACATTACCTGTATAATTATTTAAGGAAATCGTGCAGCAGAGTGCAATATCTGCTTTTTTGGGGTTAATTAAAATAATTATGTCATATTTTTGTATGCCTAAAGATTACTTCATTAATACATGTTAAATCTGGGTACTATCATCTATTTACCTATAACACATTTTGGATGGCAAGTCAAAACACTTTAAAGCCATTTTTCACTGTTTGGAAGTTACTGCGGTCTGCCTGGGTTTTGAGTGTGATTTTGTAGTTACTGCAGTTTTTAAAACCCCATATCTCCAAAACTGAGCGACATTAACATCTGAAACTTGGTCACAAGATAAAACATTTATTGACAAGGTCAATTTCACTCATAACTAAATTTTTACTTTTTTCAAGTTACTGCGGTTAGCCCTTGACAGGGCAGTATACTACTGCCTACAAGGTCTCAAGGATACAGTCCCACTCTCAGCATACAAGATCGATGGTCTGCTGCTGCTGACTCCCAAGCGATTCATTCAAGTGAAACGGAACTGAGTCCAGCTAATGGTGAATAGTTATTTTATTAATCAATTATTGTGTCTTTATTCACTCTAGTTGTGTAATTGACCAGTTCATATTCTGTATAAGTTCATATTCTGTATATGTTAATAATAACGCTTCTGTGTTGCGTTTATGGCTCCTGGTATATCGCCTTGTACTCTGTACTGAGAACACTAACTCTACCACTGCCTACAAGCAATGGAAGCAGTCAGAGCAGAGTGGCATTTATGCCCATTGCCTCCTATTGTTCCTCGAGAAACAAACGTTTGGGACTTGGATGTTGCCTTTGAGATTCTGATAAACTCTTTCAACTCTAAAACTTACTTGGATGAAATTACAATAATGCCAGCTATAGACGGTTAAGAAAATTCGAACTGTAAAACTCTCAAATGTAAACATATTACATAAAAAATAAAGAACAAGGTACATTGAGTAGTTTGGACCTATTGGCTGAACATCTGCAAAGTAGTACAGCAACTTTTGAAGGTATTATTTTGACATGACAAGACATTTCAGATGAGTTTCTATAGACACACTTTTGAGGTGTTGGTAAGTGCTTTGGGGTAGTGCATAGATTAGTCCAAACATTACAGGAAGGAATCACCAAATCTGGGGAAGCTGATCATGATATGACTTTCAATGACAATAGAGATTGTCACAGGCTGGTAGTGAACTGGACTTGTGTCATGATCACTGATTACAGTAAGGAATAGAAACTCATCTGAAAGAAGGATGTGGGGTGAGGTATTCATTTCCTTGTCATGTCAAAATAATACCTTCAAAAGTTTAATGCAAGAGCGGTCAGGTGACGTAGCGGAGATTGCATTCGTCACCAACGCTGGAGACACTGGATTCGCGTGTTCGAATCCAACTCCCTGCGTTGTCACCAGCTTGGCTGGCCGTTCACACTAATACAATTCGGCAGTATTAGGGGGTGGGGAAGCTGGCGGGTGGGAATCTGGCGTTGTGGACAGCGACGCCTACAGGTCAGGTCTCGGCGCTTGCTAAGCGGGGCAGGACTTGGTGGAGATAGCGTGCCCTCCCACGTGTTACACTTCACCAATGAGAGCCCTCGCTGCCAAGTGAAAAGACGTCACTGGCTGTCGGCGCACGTCTCGGGGGAAGCGTGCGATCGACTCGGGACGCCCTTATACCGACTCGTAGGAGAACATGCATACAGCACCAGGTAGGGGGGGGGGGGGGGGGGGAATTCAACGACTAATTGGGACGGGGAGAAAATCCATTGAAAAATCAGAAGAAAAAAAAATTATTGCATCATCAAGTCATTCTTGAGAGTCTGCAACCTGGGCAACAGTTTACCAGCTTCTAGACCTAGTAAAATCTTCTGAATGAATTCAAAAGTGTTGGTAAGTCCCTTGGGGTAGCTGAGGTGTAGTGCATAGATTAGTCCAAACATTACCAGGAAGGAATCACCAATCAGAGATTGTCACAGGCTGGTAGTGAACTGGACTTGTGTCATGCATGGTCACTGATGACAGTAAGGAGGGCCACTGCAACACCCTGAAGCTCTGGCTCATCAGGCGTGTCCTGAAGGAATGAAAGAGACATAATAATCACAAATAAATCCATGGTTTCTACAAAGTGCAGCACAAAGCTAAGTATATGGAGTTTTGTTTGTAAGTTGTTTATATTTTAGTTAGAACAATTTTTTTGGTGAGAAGGTTATTTTTATTTAACCAGGTTAGTCCCGTCGAGATCAAATATCTCTTTCACAAGGGAGACCTGGAAGGAAGGAAGACTGATACTTAGCATTTTGATTAACTGTTCACTTAATATACAGTTGTACTGTAAATTATTTTCACTCGGACTCACTGTGCAGGTTTTGAAAAATCCAGCGACTTCCTCATGCAGATACACAGGCAGGGCATGGAGAACAGTGGTACGCCTGGTGTGAACATCATGGATTTCCTATTAAGATGTAAGATTAAGAAGAAGAAAAATAATTGTATTATATGGAAATGTTTACTGAACAAAGCGGATTTTAAACAGTCCAATCAGATATGTCCACAAATAACATGTTCACATCTTTAATGCAATCAGAAAAATGGCAAACACAATGGTGGACTAATTGTAAAATTCAAAAGCTCATTTGAATCATTGAACCTGTTCAATGTTACAGAGGTTCGACCTATGACATGTATAATAATCTATTCACCTGTTCATCGTGGATTTTTAAAATGTGAGCCAAAGCATCTGCTGTGTTCCCAGTTTTGGGCGCCTTCTGTCTGAATAACGTCATCAGTCGAGGAAGATGGCGGTCAAGCTTAGCGTAGAATGTGTTGGGCAGGTTCTGGTTGGTAATCAGCTGGAACTCTGCATACACCTATATTTAAAAACAGCAGGACAATATAGTATATCAACATCAATTAGTCACTTCAACTTGGTGGATCTCTTACTTTGTTTGGTTTGGGCTTCAGAGCATGACGGCGGGATTTCTGGTCAACCATGTCATTACATGCTTTGCGGAATCGGTCGCTGATGACTAGCTCGCGGGGGCGCACAGAACACACACGCAGATGCGCCGCTAGAGTATATAAACCAGGCTTAGGAATCACAAGTTTCACTTTAAAACACACAGAATGTGCCAAATGTTAACACAGGAAAGAGAGAGCTGATCTACATTACCTCAGACTCCATTTTGAGAGCAGGCCAGAGGTCCATGAGCTCTTTCACTGGTGGGCTGGACTTCACTATGGTCTGTCGGCGCAGGGCAAATGTGGTCTGCATCAGCTTGACAAGAGACCTAAAGCACGACATCTTAGAAAAGCTTGCATCTACAATGTATGCTTTCAAGGCTTATCTAAGTGATGAAGAGATAGCAGTGGCTTCTGCGGCTCTTGTCGCCAAACATCCCTGCTTGAAGGAAGCAGGATCTGAGACCGGCTGCAATGGATGGAAGAACAGCATCAAATTCAAGATGGGCAATTTCAGGAACAAGCTGAGACGGGCAGGATGTGAGGAGGTCACTGTAAATGCTGGAAGAAGAGGTAGAAGCAATCCTGATGGCGAATGTAGTAACTTCCTAGCTTAATCTTCGTACTCTGCGCTGTGTTTAAACCTTATAAAGCTCTTTGAAGTACTACTTAGCTACAAATGCAGATAACCATATATGTGATGGTTTTCTGCTCGTACACCTTCAGAGAACACGGCGCGGCGGTTGAAGAAATCGAGTTCTGAGCAGTTTGAAAAGGAATCCGTATTTAATAAGAAGGATTTCAATCAATACAAATCAAAGATTTGAAAGAACAATTGCAATAAAACCTGATGGAAGACCTCTCTATGCCGAGGTTCATCAGACTTTAGGCTAAATATTCAATATCTATGTCTCGTCTCGGCTTCTTCAGATGGTAAGTTTTCGCGGCCGTCTCTTCTGCTGCGTGTTTTCCTCAGTCTGTTGGAGAGAGAAAGGGTGTGTGTTCTTTGTCGCTTCCTGGGTCTCTGTTCGGGTCTGTTGTTTTTCTGATCTCTACTAGCACGGAGTCCTGCTAATATCAAAATTAGGCTCCGCCTCTAATGTTACGGCAAGCGGGCGTTTCTCCAAACTCATACCGAGCTCCCTGATTGGAGAAACAATATCTCTGGCTGTCCATAGGCTAATTTACTACAGTGAATTTAGTAGTGGGCATTCTTCCAACAGTTTCAAGATACCCTTACTGGGCAAAAAAGGGGGAGGCCGAAGGCCAAAAGGGGAAGTCTTTGATCTTACTCTATTTCGGCTGCCTTTTGTTTTAGCAGGCACCACTTCCACAAAAGGCTTCCTGTGAGTTTATGTCTGGCTCCTAAGGCCGTTTGTATATTCAGCCTCACAGACCAGATGTTCCCTTAGATGTTTGTTTGATCTTAAAACTGTGAAACCACACAGTCGCTGATTTTATCACCTTTTTAGGAGATAAAACAGCGACTGTCTTCTGGTTGAATTAGCTTACTGCCTAGTTGCTTTGTCTGCATTTTCTAATCTTGTAGTGTGAGGAGAGGGGGAGTGGGTGTAAATTACCTGTCCTATTTTCGCCATTCTGCGATCCATGGTGTACAGTACAATAAATACAGTTTGAATGGGATTCTACTACAGTTTCCCCGGTTTGGGGATTGATAATCCCCAAGATACATGTTAGTAATTCCTCAAACAAACTGTTTACAATTACCTTAACCTTACTGTTTAACCTAATACGCTCAGAGCCAAACCTTTCCAGAATCCTTCTGACTCATTTTTCATATCTGTTAGTATCATTTGCTTTCAACACCCACATTACTCCTCCCCCACTGACCGACTATGGACCCATCTTTTATTTACACAGTTCTCTATTCACGCACACCGTTTAACAATTTCCACTCATTTTGCAGGTTATATACAATGTTATCAGTTATATCAATTCCACTTCCGTCTAGGTACGTCCCTTTATACAAAAAGATGATCATACCAATTACCAGGTTTTAGACTATACTTTATGTGTTTTTTATCCAAATGTGTCTGTTTTGTGCAATTCACTCTGAAAGAAAAGACCTTACATTGCATTTACTATCTAAACATTTCTAAAAAAGGAGAGAGCTTAGCTAATGAAAAACCAAAAATCAAAAATTAATATGTACACGCCCTCTCCAAGGCCTATCAGTTACACTATCCCTTCCTTTGCCTATGTATATCGTTTAGGCTTCTTGATGACTCGTTGTGGTCGAGCATCTTGTTCCGGGCTTGTGCTAAGCACTGGTTCCTCTGGCTCTTCTGGTACCTTCTCCATGTCCACAGAGGAGAAGTTATTATGTTCCAATTCATAATCCTCTCCTCTGTCTGGTTCCTGTAAAAAACCTTCATCTTCTACTGGTGGCCAATCGTGGCCCCCTCGGTCTGGCTCGCCATAATCATCCGGGTCTTCCCCATCGTTTGGGGTTAGCGCCGCCTCCACTTCGCCTTCGTGTAATGGTTGCGACGCCCCGGTTTTACCGTCAAGGTCTTGTGGTTCAGGTTCCCATTCTTGGTCCGTATTGGTTGCTTTTACACAATGAGTAACGTGAAACCACATAGGCGATCCTTCAACTTGTAAAGCCCTCTCGGTGGCTCGAACGACTTTGTATGGCCCTTCCCGTCTCGCGCCAAACCACTTGCGTCTAAATACTTTGACATAAACGTAGTCGCCTGGTATGATTTGAGGTGTAGTCTGCCTATTCACCTCATCCCCGGTTTCATGCTCCTGTCTACTGGAGACATGAACCAGAATACTTTTGTGTATCTTCGACATGTATTTTACGTACTCACGCATGTCGTTGTCCAGGATGTCCAAACTCGGACCTTTGCCTGTCGCGCGCAAACCTGGTACTACCATGCAGCGACCTAGCATCATTTCGTGCGGTGTCAAACGCAGACCGCGAAGTTCGCACGAACGACAAGCCATCAAAGCTAAAGGAAGAGCGTTTAGCCAATTCAAGCCTGTGTGTTGACAGATCTTTACCAATTTGTTTTTTAGTGTCCCGTTCATGCGTTCCACCAACCCCTGGCTCTGCGGATGATAAACGGCCCCCAATCGCTGTTTTATGCCTAAGTGTTGGAGTATTAAACGTACAGTTTTGTCGACAAACTCTTTTCCATTGTCCGACGAGACTCTATCTGGTAAACCAAAACGGGGAATTACCTCTTGGCACAGGAACTTAGCCACAGATGCTGCATCCTTGTGCCGGGTGGCGCACGCCTCCACCCACCTTGAAAAACGACAGACAACGACAAGAATATATCTCTTCTGATTAATGGGCTTAATCATGTCAATGTAATCAATTACAAGGTCTCGCATTGGGCCATTGGGCGTGGGGATATGTCCTGGTGACACACTAATCCCCTTACGTATATTGTTTTTCAAACATATTACACACCTTTGTAACACATGATCAATTTGACTGGCCAAATCTGGCGCCCAAAAGCCATATTCTCCGATTTTTCTCCTTACCTCTCCTTTATGCGCATGGCAAAAGTCGTGCGCCGTGTGGATCAGCAGTCCGACCAGGCCAGCAGGAGCCACCACAAACCCACCGGCGTCGCGCCACAAACCTGAATTATCCTGACTAGCTCCCCTGGTTATCCAGAGGTTCCGTTCCACCTGACTAGCCTCCTCCTGGAAAGTCAAAATCTCTTTGTAGGTTATCTTGTCCTCCAACTCAACTCCGTGTGTGATAACCAATACCTTGCCTGCTCTGTCAGCCCCTGTCACTTCCTTGGCAGCTTCGTCCGCTCTTCTGTTCCCTCGAGACATCTTGGACTCGTCTGACTGATGAGCAGCACACTTGATTATCGCAACCTGCTTTGGTTTCATAATTGCTTCTAACAAAAGTTTAATCTGACTACAATGTTTTATGGCGCTTCCGTCGGCTTTCTTGAATCCTCTCCCTTTCCACACTGTGCCAAACAAGAAGGCGGTACCATGTGCATAGGCGCTGTCTGTTACGATATTTACAGTTCTGCCCTCTGCCATGTTACATGCTTCCGTCAGTGCGACCAATTCTGCTAACTGGGCTGAACAAGGTTGTGATAATGCTTCGGCTTTTTCCACCACAAATCCTTCGCCCTGTGACTTTACCACGGAGTAACCTGCTTTTAGTCCCTCGCCAACACGATAACAAGAGCCGTCAGTCCATAATTCCAAATCTGGACTGTCGAATGGAAATGCCTGCAAGTCTGCTCTGAGTTTAGAGTACCTCTCGACTTCGACTAAACAGTCGTGGGGCTCTCCATCTTCAGGCGTAGGGATGTCAGCTGCCGGGTTCGTTACGGAACACCTGACCAGCGTCACATCTTCCTGTTCCAAAAGTCTGTAGTAGTGTTTAATGCGAGGCATCGTCAGTGCATATTTACCGGACTCCAACAGACTCTTCAAGTCATGCCTCACCATGATATCCACTGGATATCCCATCGTAATACTTGCGGCTTTTTCGTACATCGTATACACTCCAGCCATTTCTCGGTAGCATGGAGCCATCCCCATCTCTACTTCCGAGTAGGCAATTGAGTAGTACGCCATCGGCTGTGGTCGCGCCCCCACCCCTGTGTCCTGAGCCAACACCGCACACGCCTGCTTCTGATCTGGTGAAGAAGAGACGTATAGTACGAATTTCTTGGTATAGTTAGGCAACGCCAAGGCCGGCGCCTCTAACAGTCGGGACTTGATTGTTTCGAATGCCCGTAAGCCATCTTCGGTCCATACCACTTTACTGCTCAGTTTATCAACGCCCGTTTCTTTCAGCATCTCTCTCAATGGTTTCACTATTTCCGTATAGTTCTCGACCCACGGAGAGCTGTACCCCATTATACCCAGAAATCCCATTAGCTGTCGTACCGTCACAGGCTTGGGTGCCGTCCTTATGGCCACCAAATGTTCTTCTGAAATAGCCCGATGGCCCTGTGAAATTGTTTGTCCTAAATAGACCACTTTAGGTTTACAATATTGCAACTTTTTCAACGACACTTTGTGGCCGTTTTTCGCCAACAGTTGCAACAGTACCACGGAATCGCGATGACATGTTTCCTGATCGTCCGCGCACAGTATCAGATCATCCATGTACTGAATGACCCTAGAGGTCATGACTTTATCCAACCCCTCTAAATCCTCCCTTAGGATTTTGTTGAATATGTGTGGCGAATGTTTTAGTCCCTGCGGGATCCTAGTATACTCATAATGTTCATCCTTATAAGTAAACCCAAAAAAATGCTGGCACTCCTCACTCAAGGGCACACTAAAATATGCACTACACAAATCTATAACTGTATAGTACTCGGCTTTCGACGGGATAAATGTCAATAGCACATGGGGGTCGGGGACATCGGACGGATAGTCAAGTAACACCTCGTTGATCGCTCTCAGATCGTGCACCAGCCGGTAAGAGGTATCCGGCTTCTCCACGGGTAGCAACGGCGTGTTGCTCTGGGGATCAGTTGTTTTCCGTAAGACTCCCGCAGCTAAAAGTCCTTTAATTTGTGGCTCGATTCCAGCCACTGCTTTCTCCTTCAATGGATACTGTTTCTTCCAAGGCAGGGTGGCCCCAGGTCTAAGCTCCACCTTCACAGGTTGAGCGGACTTGATTAGTCCAATGTCAGTGCTGTTCTTTGCCCACAGCGTCTCAGGCACCGCCTCCATCATGTCCTCTTGGAGGCTTGATGCATTAGGGAGTTCTCCCAGTGTCTCTTGGGATAATTGCACAGTTCGAGGATGACCCATCCCTGTGCCTTGAACCATGATCTTAATAAACCTTCTATCAGGGCTTATCCAGATCCGTTTGTTTTCTTTCATCTGTTCAAATTCTATCCCTTCAGCTTTTTTCATCATTTCGCCTATGTGTTGTTGATCACATGAGCTGATTACCTTCAAAGTCACATGGGGAACACTATCCATTATGCCGTGCTCTTTACTCAGATAGTCACTCCGTGCAATACGCAACGCTGCTCCCTGTGGCCCCAATATAATATTGGTAGCATTCAGCTGTACTTTGTCAGGTTGCACCCTCAGCCACTCCTTAGTCTGTGACGAGTCTGCATCTCTATGATACTGCAGAGTGCAGTGATAGAGGGTCTTTGGATCCCTTGCTTCAGGCATATTGGCAGTGATGAATTTCTCCCATTGTAAGGCGGGGCCAAGTAACTCTTGGTCCAATCCCCCTAGACAATAGATCTCTGGTGGTTCACTGTCAATACGTTGTACCATCTGATAGTACTGGTCTTCCCGTTCGGCTATCACGCAACCCTCCGCAGTACATTTAATGTCCATCCCCAGTAACCCCAGCCCATCTCGGCCGAGCAAGTTAATAGGTGTGCTCTCCGAGACCAGCACAGGGAGAGTCGCTTCCCTGCCTTGATATCTCAGAGTCACAGGTTCGGTAACAGCCGTCAGCTGGTTTATTCCCTCAAATCCAATTGTCCGTACATATCGACCGGACAAGGTTAGGTGCGTCGCGTCTTGGGGTTGTACTACCGTGTAAGCCGCGCCGGTGTCTGCCATCATCTCGACAGATTTATCATTCACCGTTACGCACACAATAGGCTCCTCCCTTAAAGACGACACTGACAGCTGACACCTCCCCATTGGACTCTCTGGGCCTCTTCATAGTGATGATTCATTTGGCCCTCTTGCTGGATTTACCGGGCCACTGTTCTCATTTCGGTCTTGGACTCGGGGTGGACCTTGGCCTTGCCAAGTTCTTTCCTGGTCTCCCTCTCCGGGTTGACAATCCTGTCTACACTCCCGTGAGATATGACCAGTCCCGCCACATGTCCAACACACCACCGCCCGTGGCCGGAATCCTCCCGGATTCCGGGATTGTCCTCTTCCTTTCGGCCGTGGTTGCCACTCTCTCGGCCTCTGTTGTTGGTCCGGCGCATAACCCTCTTGTGTTCCCACTTGAGCCCGTCTCTGTCCCTGTGGTTCCCCTTCATATCCTGTCCCATTTCTTGGTCGTGGGGCCGCCTGGACTAAGGCTTGAAGGTATTCCACTACCTTTACTGCCTCGGTCGGCTGTTGGTACATGATCTTACGTTGTTGCTCTGCATCCTTCTCCTTTGCTCTTTGCTCTTTCTTCCGATACAGTTCAACGTAATGCACTACTTGATCTGTATATAATTCCACGGCCATCTTTGACAATGACACCACCTCGTCCAATCTCTGCCTTACCTCTATGGGGAGACCGCTCTCAATCTTGGTTCTCAACTGGGCTTCAAGCATAGGGTCAAGTCCCGCCTCCCGACCAGTTGTGTTCTTCCACGTGGAGTAGGCTTTCTGTACGTACTGCCTGGGGTGCCCTGATGTCTCCAAAGGATCAATCGGAATTTGGTCTGCGTGCAGTCTCATTGGATAGGCTTCTCGTAGGGCCGCCCACGTTACTCCCCTGTACGCTAGGAACAGGTCCGCATCATGCGCTCCAGTCCCCACATGGCCTTGCAGGCGAGCCGCCTCCAGTATCTTTTCCATGGAGTCTTTTCCCATCACGGTTGTCAATATTTTCTTGACATCCCCCATTGCATATTCCGTGCCAACCATTACCTCCTCCAGTCTGGCAATCCAAGGATTGGCCCCATTCTCGAGAGGTGGCAATTTCTCAGTCACCGATGTCATGTCCGACACCTTCAGGGGGTGATATTCCAGGTCCTGTCCCCTTATTATTATAGGAGCCATGCGGATAGGGGCTTGCGTGTTTCTCGTCTGGGCTCTTGTCTGTACACGCTCTTGTCCACGCGCTTGTACACGCTCTTGTATCCGCATAAGGGCCTCTTGCTTCTCTCCTCTTTTGTCTTCCAGGTCCTTTTGCTTCTCCTCTATGCCAGCCTGCGTCCTCATGAATATCTGATATTCCTCCCCCCCCTCTTGCATGGCCTCAAGTCCGGGTCTTTGTTCTGCTAGGACCGTTTGATCTTGGTCCAAGTCTATAAGCCCCCGCTCTATCTCCGTCAGATCATCTTTTATCCGTCCCATCTGTATCCCAAGTACGACGTCGAGAGACTCTAGATCCTCACCTACTCCAACCCTAGTCACCTGTGGCAGTATTGTGAGATCAATCAGGTGACTGTCAGGTGCTACCCCCTTGCGGCCCTGTGGTTGGGGGGAGGTATAATGCTGGGGGGGAACGAGCTCTCGAGATATAGTACGGGGCATATGAGCTGGGGAGCTTTGGGGGTGCTCCCGCTGGTGGACAGACTCTCTCGGGTAGTCTCTCTGGGGGTTACACTCTCTCTGAGGCAGACCATGGGCCTTCTTCACCCTTTCCCACTCTTTCTCTCTTAACATTGCCTCATAGCCTTCATTACCCTTTCTCTCAGCTGCTTGTATCACTCTTGTTCGCTCCGTCTGCTCTTCAAACATCACTAGCCTATCCCTTGGTCGTTGGGTGGTTACATATTCTCTGCCTGACCCAGTCTGGGCTGGCCTTTCTGGTCGCCGTGAGGCGTCCACACCCTCTCTGTCTGACCTTGACCTATCTGGTTGCCATGAGGCGTCCACACCCCCTCTGTCTGACCTATTCCAGTCTGATCTATCTGGTTGCCTAGCTGTCAGCTGAATAGATGTCTTTGCTTGTCCCCTCTCTAGGTTCCCCAGATCATCTGTCAACTGGTAAGGGCTTATCATCTCTAACAAAGGTAGGATGGGATATATCGGCTCCCCCTTCTCACTGGCATATGGCGGGGGTGCTAAAGCTTCCTCAATTCTTTCCTGTTGGACCATAAGATAGGAGGCTGGGTTAGGTGAGGCTAACTGCACCGCACGTTGGGCGGTGACAGGTGTTGTCTCAGGGGCCTGGGGAGTTTTGGTGACCTGGACTACCCCCTCTACTGGTTTGTCTGCATCATTGCCATTTGCAACGGCCTTCCTTTCATTTTCCCTTTTCTCACCTTCCCGTCTATAAGCTTTTAAAAAGGTTGTCTCTTGCAACCTTTTCTTTGCTTTTTCCTCCTCTTTACCCTGATAGGTGTATGCCTCAATTAGTGTTCCTATTTTAGCTATTAACTCCAAATCAAAAGAACCATCGACTGGCCAACGTTTCCCTTCCCTCCATCTATCATTCCATCTTCCTGATACATAACTTGCTTTTCTCAAATAATATTTGTTACCTCTTGTCGTGTCGTGTTCATTTGCAATAATTTGTACTGGACTTTCTTCCATCCACCCAATTACGGTCGACTTACCTGCGTCAGTTTTGTCTTTTATCTTT
This sequence comes from Notolepis coatsorum, assembly GCF_963971535.1. Lineage (NCBI taxonomy): Eukaryota > Metazoa > Chordata > Actinopteri > Aulopiformes > Paralepididae > Notolepis > Notolepis coatsorum. The sequence goes on along the minus strand of NC_140166.1, from coordinate 182,884,918 downwards.
TTATATGCGTTTAGATTGTCTCGTTTTCGCCCCATTTTTCTCTTGTCTCTTTTATCTCGTAACAATGGCAACAGGCAGAACAATAGCTTGTGTAATCCCTATCTAAGTGTAGGTGTCTATGCTTTTGTGACTATCTCCTACTCGGACAGCCAATAGTGGCACTGTGGGCCCTTCCTATTCTCTTCTGTCCCTTGTTCAGTTGAAATTCCTATTCTTACCTGATTTGTGGTGTTCCGCGTGTCCAATCGAACTGCTGTAGATCAGAGCACACAATGACAACAGTTCTTGTTAATTTATCAACCGGACTTGTACTTTACTCTGTCTTTTTAATCAAATTCCTGAGAGGTTCCTTTCATTCACTGTACGAGTATCTTTTTTACTTTCCTCATACACTCTTAAACATGAGACAATTGTAATTGATACATGTGTGTGATACCACCCGTTTCTACTCCCTGTTTTTCTTCTCGTTCGATCTCTGTCAACACACTGGGTTCCTATGTTTCGAATTTTCCGCTCTCCTTTACTTCCGCTCGGTTCTGCTCCAATTCTGATACCCCTCGGAAAGCAAAAACATCATGATTAATATAGTTGCATTAATTTTTTCACATTCTTTTTCATTATTTAATACCACACCCCCCAGGGGACACCTGTCACCCAGACACGTGCCCCCCAGAGGTAATCTAAAGAATGTCACAGACGCCGCGCCACGCACGCCGTGAGGTGCCGACCCTGTTTACTGAAGAGACCCTAACAGCCCCTCCACAGTGGCCTAAACCCACCTCACCACAGGTACACAGCAGACAGCATCTCGGCAACCTCTCCTGTGCTCCAGGCCAGTATCCCCAGAGTCCAGTGCCCTGCCGGACGGCCACACATAGCCGACCAGACCCAACACCGAACCCCGGGCACACCGCCCCATATCACACAGCCCTCCAAACGTACCTACTATGGGGAAAAAAAAACACAATTGTACACACAATCCTATCCCGTCAATTGCAACGCACGGTCGCCCAGGAACGTCCCCCGCCTCGCACCCACACGCACGCCCCGGCCCTCCCACTCCCCAACCCTGAATGTCCACCACCCAGATCAGAGAATAGTCGCCAGCGCGGACGCCGGGCACCACGGCTTTATCGGAACGCCCACACCCACCCTGCCACCCTCCGCGCCAACCTTCATCACCATCATTGCATACGCAGGCGCAACCGAGCGGTGTGGGTCCCCCGACGCAGAACCAGCCGCGCCGAGAGTCTTGAACCCGTACGTCACACACACCCTGATAACATTCACACAAACTACTATAACTGCAAACATCACCACAGCACACAGCAAATACTTAACAATTGTCCATCCTATGTAACCTAACCAACTTTGGCCCCAGCCCTCCCACGAGTCCTCCTGCGTGGGCTGCATCTCCCTAGTAATATTCCTCAAATGCTCTATAACCTCCTGTATGCCGCCTATATCATTTTCGGGGATAAATGTGCAGCATTCCTGACCAATCAATGCACACGTGCCCCCTGAACTCGCCAACAGGAAGTCCAAACCCGTCCTTGACTGCAGCTCCATCATTCTTAAGGACCGTAACTCTTGAGCCTCCAGGGCCATACCTCTGGCGGTCGTAGCCGTCATATCCTCAAACACGCGAGCTAGATGGTCTAGTTCACCCATGTTTGCATACGTCCCCCACCAGGGAAACGCCACCCTGAAAAAGTGGTCCGCATCTATAAACCTCCTGCGCCTTGACTTGGGAACCGTTGGCAAAACATCTGACACCCTCATAGCTGGCACCAAATACCCCAACGCACACCTACCCCTCCACTTAATAGGCAACGCTGCGTAAGCATACTTACCACAAATCCAAAACGCCCCCCTAGGGGCCGGCGCCTCCGAATTCTTACCCCATATTCCACTCTCACCCTTGCAACCGTCCAAATATCCCACGTCCTTACCACCTGACTTCCCCTCTACGCACATCTCAAACCCAGCCGCCCTAAACGCCACTGGAATGGGGCTAGTGTCCTTAAGACCCCCATAACCCACTGCCTTATTTGACCCCTGTTCCCGGCCCAAATACCTCAACATCTTATCATGGCCCACCCCGTCGCATAGGCCGAGCAGAGGCTCGTCCCTCAACACATTGGCATGACACTTCGTTAAGGGGTGTGCAATCAAGGGAAGACCTGCGTCGCCTGCTAGCGGGGCTAAGCCACACACATAACAATCCGACCTATTGGCTACCTTAGCCACAGTCCTCGCCATCCCCAAAAACAGATTACCGTGATGGTCTGGCTGCGACCTCCTACCCACTACCACCACCTCTGGCTGTTCAGGTCGCAGGTATGGATCATACATTATAGTACCGATCAACACACATAACCAAATCATTGCCACGGCACCCCCCCGAAGCATCCGTCTACTACTGTCTCTCAAACCAGGAACCATGTTTGTCTGTCCCGTCCTCCTCCTCCTCCCTCCGTCACCGGCGCGTATCCTAATATGACCTGCAATCCCCACAAACAACAACACAACTTTATAACCGAACATACCCTCAGTCTACTGACATGAAGACCCCAACCTAAACACAACACCAGGACATGTAGAAAAGGCCGCAACGTAGCCGCCCACCGGCCAAGGGAGAACCAGGCCAGAGGGAACACATGTAACCCCATACCGGTCTACAGACGGAAGAGGGGGGAGGGCGGAGAGAGGCACAGCAAGTGGGGCACAGGATGGAGCGGGGGGGGGGGGGGGTCAAAGGAACAGCAGGGAAGTGGGGGGGGGGGGGGGGGGGGGGGGGGTTCAAAGGAACAGCAGGGAAGTGGGGGGGGGGGGGGGTCAAAGGAACATCAGGGAAGTGGGGGGGGGGGGGGGGGGGGGGGGGGGGGGGGGGGGGGTTCAAAGGAACAGCAGGGAAGTGGGGGGGGGGGGGGGGTCAAAGGAACAGCAGGGAAGTGGGGAGGGGGGGGGGGGGGGTTCAAAGGAACAGCAGGGAAGTGGGGGGGGGGGGTGGTGGTTCAAAGGAACAGCAGGGAAGTGGGGGGGGGGGGGTGGTGGTTCAAAGGAACAGCAGGGAAGTGGGGGGGGGGGGGGGGGGGGGGGGGGGGGGGTCTCGCAGTCCCGAACAGACCTGCTCCACACCATAAAACACATCATCATACCCTGCACCGCCCCCATGTCTCCTATGGAGAAGAAGGAAGAGAGATCTAACAGCAAGATAGCTAGAAAAAGAAAAAAGAGGGAGTGAGAGAGGAAGACGAGGAGAGAGGAGAGGAAGGAGAGGAGAGAGGAGAGGAGAAAGGAGAGGAGAGAGGAAGAGACGAAGGGGAGGGGGGAGGAAGGAGAGGAGAGAGGAGGAAAGGAAGGAAAGGAGAGAGGAAAGAGGAGGAAAGGAAGGAAAGAAGAGAGGAGAGAGGAGGAGGAAGAGAGGAGAGGAGAGAGGAGGAAATGAAGGGGAGGGGGGAGGAAGGAGAGGAGAGAGGAGGAGAGGAAGGAGAGGAGAGAGGAAAGGAGAAAGGAGAGGAGAGAGGAAGAGACGAAGGGGAGGGGGGAGGAAGGAGAGGAGAGAGGAGGAAAGGAAGGAAAGGAGAGAGGAAAGAGGAGGAAAGGAAGGAAAGAAGAGAGGAGAGAGGAGGAGGAAGAGAGGAGAGGAGAGAGGAGGAAATGAAGGGGAGGGGGGAGGAAGGAGAGGGAGAGAGGAGGAGAGGAAGGAGAGGAGAGAGGAAAGAGGAGGAAAGGAAGGAAAGGAGAGAGGAGAGAGGAGGAGGAAGAGAGGAGATGGTGGGGAGGGGGGTAGAAGGAGAGGAGAGAAGGAAAGGAGAGAGAGGAAGGGGAGGAGAGGAAGAAAGGAGAGAGGAGAGGAGGAAGAGGAGAGGAGAGAGGAGGAGATGAAGGGGAGGGGGGTAGAGAGAAGAGGAAAAGGAGGGGTCAAAGAGAGGAGGAGGAAGGGAAGGAGGAGAGAAGGGGAGGGGCTATAGAGAGGAGAGAAAGGAGGAAGAGGAAGGGCTAGAGGAGGAAGAGGAGGGGCATAGTAGAGGAGGGGCTAGAGGAGGAAGAGGAGGGGCATAGGAGGGGCTAGAGAAGGAAGAGGAGGGAGGAATAGGAAGAGGAGGGGGAAAGGGAGGGGGGGAAGGGGGGGGGGGAAGAAAGAAAATGGGAGAAAGAGAGAGAGAGATAGAAAGAAAGAGAGAGAGTAAAAGGAAGAGAGAGTGAGAGAGAGAGAGAAAGAGAGAAAGAGAGAGAAAGAAAGAAAAAGAGAAAAAGCGAGAGCGAGAGAGAGAGAAATACTACACACATCTGAAACGCTTTACAGCCACACACAACACACTGGTTTGGACGGGAGTTTAATGCCTCTACCGCCAAGAAAGGCATAAGGTTGACACTGACGCCATCTAGTGGTCTTTTACCCACATCCTAATGACACGCTGGTCAGGACGAGAGTCTAATGCCTCTATCGTCACCCAGTGTACTCTGACGCCACCTAGTGGCCTCATATCAACATCATAATTAATTTCAGTCTCACTCGCCTCTCACACACAATGTCCCTTCTCACAAGCGCGCATGCGCGCACTCCGAAGCGGAGTTCACTCGTTCATCATGCATCCTGCATACATTCAAACTTTCAGCCCACACTGCAACTCACCCAGCCCATTCATCACAAACGATCATTCAGTCATACTGCAATACCGCCTCAATCACAACATACAGTATTAAACTCCTATCGCCACTATTATTAAACCGTCCCAGGCGAGTCACAACGAGCTATCGTTTGTAGCATGTTGCGCGCTTCGACACGCACGCGCCCCCCACCACGAAGCTGGGTGGCGCATTTACCGTTGCGTGTGTGCACTTTGGACGTCGCGTGTGTACCCGATTCAACATTAAAAACCGTTTCCCAGCCTTATTATAAGTGCCACTTTACAGATTTAATCTATATACTTCACACATGTTAAACCTAACCATAACTCCTTTCACTCATACACAAACATCATACACAATTGTTTAACCATAACTTGCAACATACGAGCCTACTTTAAGTACCATCCCAACGCTACAGCCTATTGTTGTAACACGGGACTCGTATATACGAGTCCCATGTTACAGCACAGCCTGCAACATACGAGCCTACCTCACGTACCATTCTAAATGTTACAGCCTATCGTTGTTTAAATCTAACATGTCCGGCTGTGCCCAGGGTAAAACTAGACCTTATTCATGCTTCATTTCTACTGTAGAAAAGCACTGTGTGCTTAAGCCAATACTATAAGGCGTACTATGCACACGTTCCCCTGCTTAACCCTGAGCACAAACCTAGACATTGTTCCTAAATACTTCCATACCTATTCTTAATGTTCCGACCACGGGCAGCGTCTCGTTCACTTATGCTAAAATTTCTACTATGGAAAATACTACGCATATCCGTGCTTAACTCTCTTATTGTAAGGAATACTACAGCACTAGTGTGGTTAAAAATCCTGCTCACAGGACCCCTAATCACACAGCCTTGAGCCGCTACCCCTTGGTCAGAACATTCCAGTTAATACTTAATTACAGTCATACTTTTAGCAACCCCCCCCGTTGGTTCGAATTGAACACCCGTACACTCCATAACACTCACCTTTAGCGACTTCCAGTCACTTGAAGACGGATCGATTGATCAGTTGTTGTTGTCGTTCGAGGTGAAGAAAGAGGAGAAAAAAATTCTCCTTTGTTCTCGTTCAAAACGGACGTTTCTATTCAAGGGTCACAGCACCAAAATTGTAGTAACTTCCTAGCTTAATCTTCGTACTCTGCGCTGTGTTTAAACCTTATAAAGCTCTTTGAAGTACTACTTAGCTACAAATGCAGATAACCATATATGTGATGGTTTTCTGCTCGTACACCTTCAGAGAACACGGCGCGGCGGTTGAAGAAATCGAGTTCTGAGCAGTTTGAAAAGGAATCCGTATTTAATAAGAAGGATTTCAATCAATACAAATCAAAGATTTGAAAGAACAATTGCAATAAAACCTGATGGAAGACCTCTCTATGCCGAGGTTCATCAGACTTTAGGCTAAATATTCAATATCTATGTCTCGTCTCGGCTTCTTCAGATGGTAAGTTTTCGCGGCCGTCTCTTCTGCTGCGTGTTTTCCTCAGTCTGTTGGAGAGAGAAAGGGTGTGTGTTCTTTGTCGCTTCCTGGGTCTCTGTTCGGGTCTGTTGTTTTTCTGATCTCTACTAGCACGGAGTCCTGCTAATATCAAAATTAGGCTCCGCCTCTAATGTTACGGCAAGCGGGCGTTTCTCCAAACTCATACCGAGCTCCCTGATTGGAGAAACAATATCTCTGGCTGTCCATAGGCTAATTTACTACAGTGAATTTAGTAGTGGGCATTCTTCCAACAGTTTCAAGATACCCTTACTGGGCAAAAAAGGGGGAGGCCGAAGGCCAAAAGGGGAAGTCTTTGATCTTACTCTATTTCGGCTGCCTTTTGTTTTAGCAGGCACCACTTCCACAAAAGGCTTCCTGTGAGTTTATGTCTGGCTCCTAAGGCCGTTTGTATATTCAGCCTCACAGACCAGATGTTCCCTTAGATGTTTGTTTGATCTTAAAACTGTGAAACCACACAGTCGCTGATTTTATCACCTTTTTAGGAGATAAAACAGCGACTGTCTTCTGGTTGAATTAGCTTACTGCCTAGTTGCTTTGTCTGCATTTTCTAATCTTGTAGTGTGAGGAGAGGGGGAGTGGGTGTAAATTACCTGTCCTATTTTCGCCATTCTGCGATCCATGGTGTACAGTACAATAAATACAGTTTGAATGGGATTCTACTACACGAACCTTCACATTCCAACATTAAAAGACCCAAGCGAGCAGAAGTAAACTTCCTACCCAACTATCCCCAAGGAGAGGATTCCTTGAGGCTTGAGCAGTTGAGGCAGACAATTGCTGAAGAAGTCAAGAAGACTGAGAAGAACCTGCCCCTCATTAGAAAGAAGGTGTCTCTTGTTCTTCTCAAATTCGTTGTTTCCGTCTCTAAGTTTCAGCTCAACATCGAATGCAAATGTAGGAACTGGAAAAGGACCTGGAGGCCATCTGCTTAGACGTTCTGGAGATGACATATCTGAAATATATATCAGTAGATGCGAGAGAGCTGGAGTCGAGCGAAAGTGAAATGTGCACAACAGCTTTTTGTGGCAATTCCGTAATGTCATCAAGGGAAGTAAGTTTCCCATCAAAGTCTGGATCTTCATACAGCAAACTGAAGTCAAGGTCTATTTCCAACTGTTCTTTTATAATCTTGACCAGTGCATCAACAGAGGCGGGTCGTGAACTGAGTTTTAATTTTCTAGCCCGGTCTGTCTCAACAACACGAAGGATCATGGGTTGTGGGGAGGCAGCTGCCATTGTGCTATGGAAACTTGAATGAATCGCTTGGGAGTCAGCAGCAGCAGCAGACCATCGATCTTGTATGCTGAGTGGGACTGTATCGTTGTGACCAGACTGCAGGTAGATGGACAGTGGACAGATGTGGTCCGGTCGACAGACAGCAGCTCAAGGACCTAAGGAGTAGTCATAAACACAACACAGAAAGCGTCATTATTAACATATACAGAATATGAACTTATACAGAATATAAACTGGTCAATTACACAACAAGTGAATAAAGACACAATAATCGATTAATAAAATAACTATTCACCTTCCGTTTCACTTGAATGAATCGCTTGGGAGTCAGCAGCAGCAGCAGACCATCGATCATATATGCTGAGAGTGGGACTGTATCATTGAGACCAGACTGTAGGTAGATGGACATATGTGGTTGTGTGGTTGACAGCTCATAGGACCTAAGATGTTCTATATACCAGGAGTCATAGTCTCGACACAGAAAAGAAACCTCGTTATTCACAAGGTAGATCTGTTCTATTTGGCTAAATGTAGACAGTCCACCACTGACTCTGACGGAGAGAAACATTCCACAGACATAGTCTGTGCCATCAATGGTTACCTTTGATGTCTGGTAGATTGTGTCACTAACTGTGTGTCCTCTAATGTGTACCTGAGCTACTGCTGGTAGAGATGAAACCAGAACAGAGTCAACCCTGGATGCCTGGGTTTTTGGCTTGAAATATGATGGTGAAGCAAGATGATATGCCATCATGTGTTGGTGTCTGATTGCCATCGTCTTCAAGATATTTTTGAAGTTTTGAGTGTCATGCACCACTCTTTTGAAAAAGCGGTGCTCAAATCGCATGGTCCAAACATGCAGCAGGGGTTAGTAGAGTTAGTAGGGACAGTAGGGTTAGTAGGGTTAGGGTTAGTAGGGTTAGTAGGGACAGTAGGGTTAGTAGGGTTAGTAGGGACAGTAGGGTTAGTAGGGTTAGTAGGGACAGTAGGGTTAGTAGGGTTAGTAGGGACAGTAGGGACAGTAGGGACAGTAGGGTTAGTAGGGTTAGTAGGGTTAGTAGGGACAGTAGGGTTAGTAGGGTTAGTAGGGACAGTAGGGTTAGTAGGGTTAGTAGGGACAGTAGGGTTAGTAGGGTTAGTAGGGACAGTAGGGACAGTAGGGACAGTAGGGTTAGTAGGGTTAGTAGGGTTAGTATGGACAGTAGGGACAGTAGGGTTAGCTGTGTTTGAGACATGGAGGATAGCCTGCATCTTTAGGAACAAGGAAGATACGTTCATTTTAAGTTGATTTCTTAGATTGTCAGTGTCACATTGATCATCATCATCCACCACTTCTATGCTCTGGCCTGGACATTCTTCATGCAAATCACTAGTGACCTCAGAAATCCTGTCTTGGGGATCCTCAACAACGACAGCTTTTAAGTCTGATGCAAGACTTAATTGGTGTTCTCTGCTTTTATGGCAATTGAATGAAGAGTAAACATTTGTGCTATAGCTACAATCCTTATATGGGCATGTCACTGTTTCATTATTTTTTAAATGCTTTCTGAGATGACTTAAGAAAATTGATTCAGAAAAGGGTTCCCGAAATGCGCACAAAGGGCATTTTATTACCACAGGGCTCAGACTCTGTTCTGGTCTACTGCTAAGTTGTGCAGTATGATATCTTGACAAATGAGTACTCAATGCATTTAGCGTCTTAAATTTACAGATCAGTATGGAGGCATGGAAGAGGACTGACTCTGGAAAAGTGGCTGTGTTGCAGTCTGTAGTTGTAACTGAGGGGTTACAAAACCCTGACTGTATTAAAGATTGCAATATAATCCAACCAGAAATGGTTCTGCAATCACCGGTGTCGATTCTCCTGTGTACAACTCCAACGGTTCTCGCCTAGGACTCCTCGGGTGTGGGCACGGATTTAGGCCGCACAGCCTGGATAAGTGCACTAGCTAAAGCACGACGAACCGATGGATCATGGTCACGGAAGAACTGTAGCCGCACGATACACAATAAATGATCGACTATTACTTCACATTAGATTAAGTCGAACTCAACGTTACTGCGTTAAACTCTGACACTTTAACATTCTATTCGCACGCGGTTCTCAATGCTCTATTTAGATGCAAGGTTGCTCACTTCACTGCACGTTGACTCGTGGTGAAGGTATTAAGGTTTTGGTAAGACTACTGCTGTTTACACCTGCGCCGTATTTATACGTAAGGTGAATATCTAGTCCCAACCTCAGTTCTTGTCTCGTATTACTATGCAGACTCTGGGCATGTACTGACATGCCCGGAGTGGCCTTTGAACTTGCCGTTGGGGGCTTGGTCGTTGGCGCCTGGGGCCGCTGTCCAATAGGAGAGCGAATATTACTCTGGTCTGTACGCAGGTAAAGGGATATTCCGTGTATATATATAAATAATATACAAAGTATATCAAACGATACATATATATATTCAGTTTAATCTGGCCCTTCACAACAGTAGTGTTTAAATAACTGTATTCTAGAAGTCAAAGAAGCTGCACACAATTTACACTGCCAGACTACCATATTGGAACTATGAGAAAAAACTGAGCTCTGTGGAAACAGATTAATAAACTATGTTCTGGTCTCAACGATACAGTCCCATCTCACAAATATGTTTTTATATTTAAAAATAATCAGCTTACTGTTTGGCTCATTTGAATATTTCCCAGCAGCACTTGCTACCTGAAAGGCAAGGGAAAAAATACAACGTTTAGACCTCCATGAAACATATACCAGAATAACTTACAACTCAATAT
>NC_140166.1:182845910-182868410 GCF_963971535.1 Notolepis coatsorum | reverse complement strand
TGACCTGTTCAAGCCCAGGGTCAAGCCGGCCACGCCCCCTCCCTCCCCCATCAAGAAGGAGCTGCTCCCTTCCTCCGACATCATCGAGAGGAACAACCATCACAACATGGTGTGAGACGAGGCCACGCCTCTTCCTGTGACCGAGGAGCCTATCACAGCGCTGCTCGCCTCCCATCGGACAGTAGAATGTAGCGACGAGAGACTGTAGCCGCGTCTCAAACGCGCCACCCTCCTTCCCCATGCAGTGCGCTCAGAAGTGCCGGAGCGCGGCCGCATGCGGAGCAGGATGTCAGATTTGAGATCCGCACGACAGAGTCCACTCTCACTATCCTGACTTATTATTTACTATTATGTTAAACTACTATTCACATTTGAGCCCATACATTTTTTTTAGCACAAAGGAGAAAAAAGAAAAAAACTATTTGGAAGCTAAACGAAAAGCAAGGAATGGAAAACAGAGACAGATATAAACAAGACAGACAGAGCTGAGGGCGCGGAGGGTCGATGGAAGCCATGCCGTGTCCCCCGAGAATGAACGCTTTGTTACCTCACAAAGGGAAAAAAAACAAAAAGTTAAGAAACAAAGACTGAGCGAATGAGTGAGTGAATGAATGCAGGAAAGAAAGAAAGAAAAAAATAGACAAAGCCCGTGTAAAGGGAGAGAGGGGCGTGGCCAGTGCTGCTCCCTCCCTCTTCCTCTCTCTGTGGCCTTGGAAAAACGCCGTAGGACAACAACTTCCTTAGCTATGGGAACGATATTACTGCAATATTACTAGCAGCATAGATATTATTAACAGTATAGAGAGAACAAAAAAAAGATAACTTATAGCACTATTTTTAAGTTCATTTGTCCATTGTCACCACTCGCTGCCTGAGAGGCCTTGGTATAGGAGCGCTTGATGATGCTGTCCTACTGAGACAGAAGCAGAGTGTCCTGATGGAGCTGCTCAGCCCGGTGTGTCTCATAAGACCCTGTACACCTACAAGACAACGTTAGCATAATGTTAACATCTTTGATCACCTGGGATCAACATGGGGTCGGATCTAACCAGGCCGATATCAATAGGCCACTCTTAACAATCATTCATACGTATAGTCAGGCCTTTATAACGGTGTAAATATCAAGCCCTGGTCATCCTGTACTGACTGGATAGTGGACCTGTGAAGGCATCATAACCCAGTTTGCTGAAGGCGGGGCGTTTAACGACACTGTCCAGTCTCATGTGTCTGTCTCTAGTCCAGAACATCAAGCATTCTATAGCAGGGCCATCAGAGTGGCCAAAACCCGGGATGTTGCATTTCTTTTAGAAGTAGAGAAAAGGGGGAATATTAGTATTTTCTGTGGAAGGAGGGAGGTAGCTCTCTCAGCCTATCAGCGCCTGTGCAAGGGGTGTGGCTGTGCCATGCCACTTCCTGGTGTTGGGGCACATATGATTGGTTTCCCAGGTGGGAAGGGGATGGGGTGGGCAGAGTGAAGGGGTGTGGTCTGTCACCATGGAAAGAGGGCGTTGATTGACAGCTAAGCTGGCACATTATTTTGGGATGATGTGGGCTCTTTCTGCTGGCAGGGAGGGGCTCTCACCCACCCAATCACTCATTGGCAACGTATGTGTGTCTCTCAGTGTGAACGTATGCATGTGTGTTTGTGTCCTGTATATTCCTGTACCGGTGTGGGTGTGGGTGTGGGTGTGTGTGTGCGTGGGCGTGTGTGTGTGTGTGTGCGTATGTGTGTGTGTGCGTGCTTGTTCTTGTGCATGTATCCTATGTGTGTGAATGTGTGTGCATGTGCATGAGCGCTGTGACCTGTGATAAAAATCCACCTCCTGGTTAATGTAATGTGTGTAAAGAATGAGACCCCCCCCCCCCCCCCCTCACATGCACACACTGTCGACTGTGCCAAGAGTGTGTGTGTGTGTGTGTGTGCGCATGTGTGTGTGTGTGTGTGCGTGCATCTGTGTATGTGTGTGTGTGTGTGCCACTGTGTGTCAGAGACGGAGGCCAGGGGCGGAGGGAAGTTTCCCTGTCAGGTGAACGTTATATATATAAAAAAAAAAAACTGTGGATCTAATGTTTTTATTCTTCTGCTAAGAGGCATCTATAACCTTGTATGTTTTAGAACCTGTCCAATGTAATCACTAACAGTTGTACAGCACCACATATACAGAAGCCCTTTTTTTTATTTTATTTACAGCCTATTCATGGCATCCCTCAAACCACAAACCACCACACACTCCACCATGTTGCACTTCCTTCTGAACGTATAGTCCGTCCTATCATTTCACCAAGCCGTTTCTACTCTCTTTTTTATAAATATATAAATAATGTATAGATCACTAAAATTAACTCTGTAAGATACTTGTTTCTGAACATGTTTTTAGATATATCCCACTATGATTACAGACCTGTGTTATTTACAAAGTGCTGCTTAAAAAGCATCGATTGACAGAATTTTTGTATCTAGATAACTAAAATATTGTAGATTGTGATAGTACGTTTTTAATACGCGTTCAACAAAATACACCCACAATTGTATTAAAATTCACTATTAGTATTTTTGTATTGTCTCAATTTTGTACAAAAGAAATATTAGCAATGTTTTTTTTCCTGCTAAATGTACTTAGCTCTAATACATGTGCTTTTAAATAAAAAGCTCATTATGAACAGACTCTTGCTGTGGTCTCCACTGTGTTCTTTGCCTGCTGGTTTGACAACTGTATCCAATTCATCACAGAATGTTTTCCTTCACCCAGAATGCAGCAAGGGTTCCAGAATAAGGTTTTCCAACCATTACGCACACATTTAATTTAATAAACTACAAAGTTTCCAAAATGTTCACCAAACAGTGGAATTAACACCCTTCAGTCACCGTGGGATCCGTTCCTTATGTGCTCAGACAGTATGTAGGCCTACATATGAAAGCTGTTCTGGAGAGGGCTTTCTAAGTGCTTAAAGTCATATGGGTATTGAACTCATACGGGTGTAACTTACACACACTCAGGCCTGGCCTCTGAAGCTTCTCTGACTTCACATCTTGGCAGACGCCCCGCTGGACCAGAGGAGCATGGCGTCATTGTGTGTGTTTCAAAGAAAAAGAAGAAGAGGAGGAGGAGAGAGAGAGAGAGAGAGAGAGAGAGAAGAAGAAGAACCGGCGTCACGGTTCGTGATCGTGGCCCAAACACGTGGCTAAACGGGCAATGCCGTGTTCTCCACCGTGACGTCTGAAAGCCTGCGTGACACTTTCTGTCAGTGAAAACAATTCAGTGCCGTTACAAATGGATGATGTTTCACAAAACACAGGCTACGTGAATCCAAAAGAAAGCTAGGAATAACAGTGATCATCCGCTTGGCACGTCACCGCCACAGTACACTATAAATCTCAAAGATGATGTAAGTGGGACTAAAACTGAAGTTTGTAACGGCATCTACGTTTATTTATCTAACGGTTGGTGGCGAGGCGATTTAATGGACTCCCCTAGAGTTAGGAAATTGCTAATTTCTCATCTATACTACCATGTCAAATGAAGGGGACAGAATCACAACACAGTAAGCAAAGCACCAAAACCACCGAAATATAATTTCTTCACATCTGTACAAGTCTGCCTAAAAAGGCAGTCCTTTTTATTGGTTATTATTATAGTGGCATGCCTGTTTCTCCTCAGAGTCCCGTAAAGTGCTATCTTTTATTGACAGTGACAGCACAGCTGGTCTCAGGTCAGTTATAAAGAGCAGCATCAAACTGAGATTTATGATGTCTGCAAGCAGCTGGCAGGCCTGGGGTCAGCGATGCGTGGCTGTAATAGTAGAGAGCCTGGTGTGGAGGCAGAGAGAGGCCCATCTTGTGGTCTTGTTTGGCAGGAGCATAGCGGAGCAGGGCTGGCATATGGCCGTCACAAGGAGGCCAAGGAATTACATAGTACCTCCCTCAGTGCGCTGGATGTGTGTCTGTGCACGCACACACACACACACACACATAAACACATGCACTCATGGACGCACGCATGCATGTGCACGCTTAAATGCACACATACAAACACATATTTTCACTGGTCATTACAGTCTTTACAGGAACCTGAACTTTCTTGTCCAAACCTTGCGGTCCAGAAATATTCAAGGTCGGTCTTATTATAACCTATTGGCACTGGTATATATACACTCATATGATTGGAGAACTGCACACGAAGTGACAATGGAAACTCACAATAATTGGAAGTTGTGCTGATTAAGATGGTTTGGGTCTGATTAGCTCCATTTTGGATGTTCTAGATTGAACATGGGGAATTAGGCGTCATTTGAAACCTGGAGAGTGTAAGCATAGGTTAACCCTGTTCAGCTCTACTGGACGATGTTGGAGATTCCAGGGTAACTGCTGTGGAACACTATCCGTTTTTCTGACTTGACACAGATTGATGGCATATGTTTTCCACATGCCAGACTGACACAGGAGAATGAGTCTGACTCAGTCAAATAAAAAGTGACATGACCGGCTCCTATACTATGTTGTATGTAAGAATACATAGGCCTACAAAATATAATAATCAGTATTATTGAAATTCTTTATTGGGAAAACCACATTGAGATACAGTATCTCGTTTTCGAGAGGGTCCCACATTTTGTACAATGTAATTCAGAATCAGAACACATAAAAAAAAAAGGGGACACATACAAAAACACAACAGAACAAGTACACATTATAAGAGGATATGTCTCTCAATCTCCATCATAATAGGCCTACTCCCCTATTGGCAAGTGATGAAGTTTGAATTGTTATCCATCTACTTTATGTAACAAGTACGTGTTGGCATGCAAAAAACTACTGGCATGCAGTTGTCAGTCCAAAATAAGTTGAAGTGAAAGACCCATTTTTCAGCCATGTAGTGGTGGTTGTAGCAGTGCCCTCATCGACATGGCCCACTGGCACACAAGTTATAAAAAGCACAAGAGCCCTACTGTAAGCACCTCTGGGTTTACTTGTGTGTGAGTGGAGAGCGGGAGTGAGAGAGTGAGTGAGAGAGAGAGAGAGAGAGAGAGAGAGAGAGAGAGAGAGAGGAGGGATAGTGGGAGTCGGAGGTGGGCTGCGGTGAGGGTGGTATCACCTGGAGATTTGCCTGGAGGTCTGCAGCTCTGAGGGTCTTTTCTCTCCAACGCGACCCAGGGAGGAAAGTAGCAGCTGGGCCAGAGTAAGGACACAGGGTGGCCAGAGAGCAGGATGAGAGGAGAGGAGAGGAGAGGAGAGGAAAGGAGAGGAGAGGAGAGGAGAGGAGAGGAGAGGAGAGGAGAGGAGAGGAGAGGAGAGGGGAGGAGAGGAGAGGCGTGGAGAGGAGAGGAGAGGAGAGGAGAGGAGAGGAGAGGAGAGGAGAGGAGAGGAGAGGCGTGGAGAGGAGAGGAGAGGAGAGGAGAGGAGAGGAGAGGAGAGGAGAGGAGAGGAGAGGAGAGGAGAGGAGAGGCGTGGAGAGGAGAGGAGAGGAGAGGCGTGGAGAGGAGAGGAGAGGAGAGGCGTGGAGAGGAGAGGAGAGGCGAGGAGAGGAGAGGCCCTTCCTGATGACTTGTCGTACAGAACTTGTAAGTCGATTTGGATAAAAGCGTCAGCTAAATGACTAAATGTAAATGAGAGGCGAGGGTGGGAGAGGAGAGGAGATAGGGAGGGAAGAGGAGATGAGGTAGGGAGGGGAGAGGAGAGGAGAGGAGATGGGAGGTGAGAGGGTGGGAGAGGAGAGGAAATGAAAGGAGAAGAGAGGAGATGAGAGACTGGGCAGGGCCTATACAGCACTTCCTACTGGGAAATGGGGCTCTGTCACTCACCAGTTAAATGTGTACAGTATGTCCATGTATGTGGATGAGGTGCACAGTCACACCACAAGTCACTCTGAGATGTTAGAGGGAGAGAGAGAAAAGAAATAGAGCAAGTGCGAGAGAGAGAGAGAGAGAGAGAGAGAGAGAGAGAGAGAATAGAGGAACAGGACAGTTATTACTGACTGTAGCTTTAGTTTTTAGGACATAGAGGAACAGGACAGTTATTACTGACTGTAGCTTTAGTTTTTAGGACATAGAGGAACAGGACAGTTATTACTGACTGTAGCTTTAGTTTTTAGGACATATAGAGGAAGAGGACAGTTGTTACTGACTGTAGCTTTAGTTTTTAGGACATAGAGCAGGGGTGGCCAACCAGTCAGAGACTAATTAGAGCCACAAAAACTACTGTGGTACCACAAAGAGCCACACCATATATACCAGCGTTTCTCAACCTTTTTTTCAGTCACGTCACCCTTCATGTGTTTATAGGTCCCAACCTCTGGCCTCTGAAGTTGCTAATGTCTTTTTTATTTGGGCCTCACAGGGTTAACCTCTTAAGCCCGAGCGGTCCGGTACTGGACCGCAAATGACATCACACCATAAGTCCATCTCTGTATGAATTAATGTTGCATTGTATTTTCTTTTCAAATGTAGCCAAGAGTAAAGACCCTAACCGTGTCAAAACAGCAGTCAAAGTGTATATTTTCAGCATTATGTTTGTTTAACCAATGATTTTAACTGTTATTAGTGAAATATAAGAGTATAGAAAGCTCAGGGCATTGAGTCGGAAACCGGTGCATATTGACGGGAGGAAGTGAGTGTAGTCTTTTGAAGGAAGAGACCCAGGGCTTTCGAATTCCGAAATACTACCCAGCTCACGCCAGCCCCTTTCAATCATCTGACTTCTGGATTTACTTTTTTATTTCTTTTATTTTTCAGGATTATCTCCCACAAACCTGAATGTTATTGCCAAAAAACAGAACGTAGTTAGTTTCTCTACCTTTCTGTGAACGTCTAGCAAAAAACGGCGTGTGGTGAAGAAATGTACATTATAAAAAAGTTACTGAGATTTCCTTCACGGTTTGTGAATCACGCCTGGTGATACTAAATCCAGATTGAACTCTGCCATTGGAAAGCCGAGATTTGGCCCGATCCATAGATGTGAGACTTGGCCATAATAAGGTCATTTATACGCCTGATATCAAATTGCATGCATCCGGATGGCAGAATTCAGTACTGTATCTACAAAACCTTCTGTTTAATCATCTTCCCTTTATTAATTTGCTTAGATTTTTCAGGTCTGGTAGATTTTTGATCGATATTAAATTAAATTTACAATTTAATCCATAGATGTCCCTACAATCAGATGAAGAACATGAAAATGGACCATAAAAAAAGTCTATAAATGTGTATTCTACTTTCTTATGGAATGAATGACAAAAAAAAGTAAAGAAAATAAAGAATTTAATTTTTTTTTAAAAGAAATTGAATCAATGGATTAAAGAGCCACACATTGACGGGGCAAAGAGCCACATGCGGCTCGCGAGCCACGGGTTGGCCACCCCTGACATAGAGGAACAAGACAGTTGTTACTGACTGTAGCTTTACATCGGTTCTCAACCTGGGCTTCCAGACCACTCAGGATTCAGAGGACCCTCCATGAAATCACATACAAATACATTATCATATTTATGATAAATAAGTACATGGATTGCATTTATATAGCACTTCTTTTATCCAAAACACTTTACAACGTATGCTTCACATTCACCCATTCACTCACACATTCACACACTGACAGTGGAGGTAACCATGTCAACCTGTTCATCGGGAGCAGTTAGGGCAGAGGTGGGCCGTCAAGGCCAGCAAAGCCTTCTTTCTCAAAGCCTTCTCTGTCAGAATCAGTTTAATATAGCCTATATTTTCATTAATGTTATATGTATTTTACAAAGTTCCTTCACATCAGTAAACATATTTCTCACATACTTCTATTGCTCTCTCTGTCAGTTGCATTGCTTCCAGTGCAGTTCATATACATTTGAGCTTTTATCCAATCAGATCTGTGCTGTCTCTGGGTAAAACAACTAGACCTTCAGGATATTTTTTTTTGTATCCACTTTTTCTCCAAAATTTTCTATTTTTCTCCCATCCCAATTTCGTGTTGCCAATTCTCCCCTCCTCTGTCTTGAACGTTGCTAGACTATGCCCCCCACTGGTCGGTTGTAGTGAGGATAGAAGCCTTGCATCACGTGTCCCCTCTGGTACACGAGGAGGCAGCCTGTCGCATCTTTTCACCAGACAGCGCGGACTCTCGGTGGCGAGGAGTAACGCGTGGGAGGCTCACGCTGCCCCCGATAAGATAAGATAAGATATTCCTTTATTGATCCCCTTGGGGAAATTCAGGCATCATAGCAGCATGGGGGGAGGGGGGGGGGGTACAGGTAGTAAAACAACACAGTATACAGGTAGTAAAAAACAACACAGGCAGTGTAAACAATTTGATCAATATGGTCAATATAGTTTACTATCTGACTAGCTGAGGAATATTCACATTATTCACAGTGTCACATAAGGTGCAGTATGCATGAGGTAGTGTTATAATTTACTACCTACTGAGTATACATTATTCACAGTATCACGGTATCCACTGAAATATAAATTATTCACAGTATCACAGTATCCACATAGGGTGCAGTAAGCCTAAGGTAGTGTAGGTTGTCCTCCTTGGGTTCCTATAAGTCCCAGGTCAATGTCTGGTAGCAGTCGCTGTCGCTGCCCCCTGTTGTGGAGCCTGGAGGCTGCTAGTCGCTGCCCACTGTTGTGGAGCCTGATGGCCGCTGGTATGAAGGACTGTCCCAGGCGGTTAGTTGAGTGTCGGGGGGGGAATGAGTCTGTGGCTGAACGAGCTTCTCATCTTGACTAGCTCGTCGTAGAGGGGGTGGTAGGGGTTCTCCATGATGGCAGCCAGCTTCCTTATCATCCCCCTCTCTGCCATCACCTCAAGTCTAGGTAGCTCGACTCCCACCACAGAGCTAGCCTTCCTCACCAGCTTGTTGAGCTTGTTGGTGTCCCTTGAGTTGATGTAGCCTCCCCAGCATGCCACAGCATAGAAGAGGATGCTGGCCACAACAGACTGGTAAAAAGACTGCAGCAGTTTGTTGCACACATTGAAGGACCTGAGTCTCCTCAGGAAGAACAGCCTGCTCTGTCCCTTCCTGTAGAGGACCTCTGTGTTGTCCGACCAGTCCAGTTTATTGTTCAGGTGTACCCCAAGGAACTTGTATGAGTCCACCATCTCCACATCCACCCCTCGGATGGAGATGGGAATCGGGGGGGGCCTCTTCTTGCCCCTCCGGAAGTCCACCACCAGCTCCTTGGTCTTACTGGTGTTGAGTTGGAGGTGGTTGCTGTCGCTCCACCCCACGAAGCTCTCCACCAGGGCTCTGTACTCCTCCTCATCATCGTCGGTGATGTAGCTTACGATGGAGGAGTCGTCTGAGAACTTCTGCAGGTGGCACCCGCTTGAGTTGCGGCAGAAGTCTGAGGTGTAGAGGGTGAAGAGGAAGGGTGACAGCACAGTTCCTTGGGGGGCGCCGGTGTTGCTCACCAGTACGTCAGACTGACTGTCCTTTAGTCTGACGTACTGTGGCCTCTCAGTGAGATAGTCCTTGATCCCGGCCACCAAGCCGTGCTCCAGCTGCATCGCAGAGAGCTTCTCCACTAGCAGTGACGGCTGGATGGTGTTGAAGGCGCTGGAGAAATCAAAGAACATAATCCTCACTGAGCTGCGCGGCTTCTCCAGGTGCGTGTACGCTCTGTGGAGCATGTAGATGATGGCATCCTCCACCCCGATGTTTGACTGGTATGCAAACTGCAGGGGGTCGAGGGAGTCACGCATCAGGGGCTTGAGGTGTTGCAGGACCAGTCTCTCAAACGTCTTCATGACGTGTGACGTCAGAGCGACTGGCCTGTAGTCGTTGGGGGTGCTGGGACGTCCCTTCTTGGGCACCGGGACAATGCAGGAGGTCTTCCAGAGCTGGGGCACCCTCTCCAGCCTCAGGGAGAGGTTGAAAAGATGCTGGAGCGGTGCTGCCAGCTGCTCCGCACATACCTTGAGCACCCTGGGATTGGTGTTGTCCGGTCCTCTGGCCTTGTTTACATTAATTCTGGAGAGCTGCCTACTGACCTGACTGGTTGTGATCGTCAGGGTTGGGGGTGGTGGGCAGTCTGCTGGTGTTGGCGGTGGGGTGCCGTTGCTGATGGGTGTGGGTGGGTGGGGGGTGGGGGGGCTGCTTTGTAGGTGTGATCTGGTGTTGGTGTCGATACTTCCTGTCTCTGCTGTACAGGCGTCACCCAACCGACCTGTAGGAGTCGCTGTCCACAACGTCCAATCCCCACCCATCGACTTTCCACCCGCTGACTCTGCCAAATGAGCCAGTACGACGGCCGGCCCAAGTCGAAGGCAATGCTGAGACTGGGATTCGATACCGGAGTCTCTTGCATTGGTGACGAGCGCAATCTCTGCTACGCCACCCAGCCGCCCTAGGCCTTCAGGATTTCAAGTGAAACAAAATTAAACAAAATTTAATAGGGAGATGTTGTTGATTGTCACATTCTTGACATGTTGGGCGTATATGCTAGAGCCTTCTAGCTGGCCTAGCCTGCTATGTCAGTAGCATCTTCCTTGAGTGGCGCGAAATTCGGCTTGTGCAATCAGTGAGCCAGCTACTGAAGCAAAACTGGCAACGTAAAGTCTGTAAAGTACCAGATTAAGATTTTTTAGCAAAATACATTAATAATGTTGTCAATATGCTGCTGGTGATTATGTTTTCAAATATGTCTGCTGTCCTGTCACCAAATGTGTTTACATCTGTTATGGTTCTTCGACACCAGATTGTGTCCTATAGCATGGTATGAATTATGTTCAGATTCACTGGCCTGGCTGTGCGTGGCGGCATGTGTGCGTTTAAGCCCAGCAGCTTGGCTTGAATCTGTAAGGAAACATGTTGACCTGAAACATGTGTTGGTAATGACATTGATTTGGGCTATGCAACGTCTATTAGCATCCTGTCATACTGCATACTGGTGGTGCATCATTGTTTCATTTACATTTACATTTAGTCATTTAGCTGACGCTTTTATCCAAAGCGACTTACATGTTCTGTATGACAAGCCATCAGGAAGGGCACAACTCTATCAGCTGAGCAACAATGTTCATCAAAGTGTTGAGTGCTACAGTGTAGGTTAGTTTATTAGGACAAGTGCATGACAGTAAGGTTCGTTTTTTTTTTTTTTTTTTTTTTTTCAGATAATGGTTGAAGAAGTGGGTCTTTAGTCGACGGCGAAAGATTGGACGTGTTTCGGCTGTCCTAACTGGGGTGGGTAGTTCATTCCACCATTGTGGGGCAAGGACTGAAAATAGGCGACTTCTCTTTGATGACCCTCCCGGAGCTTGGATAGGAGTAGGTCTGAGGCTGCCAGAAGATGCAGAGCGTAGGGGTCTTGAGGGTGTGTAGTTAGAGACCATTGACCGGAGGTAGGCGGGAGCGGTTCCCTTTGCCGCACGGTATGCTAGGTCGAGGGCCTTGAAGCGGATTCGTGCAGCAATGGGGAGCCAGTGCAGGTCCCTAAGAAGTGGGGTGACAAGGGATCAGGCGGGCCGCTGCGTTCTGAATGAGTTGAAGAGGTTTAGTGGCAGTGGCCGGGAGGCCAGCGAGCAGTGCGTTGCAGTAGTCGAGGCGGGAGATGACTGTTGATTGGACGAGGAGTTGGGTGTCTTCTTTTGTCAGGAAGGGGCGGATCCTTCTGACGTTGCTTAGGAGGAATCGGCAGGTTCTGGTTGTCGCTGCGATGTGAGCAGAGAAGTTCAACTGGTCGTCGAGGACAACACCAAGGTTCTTGGCGGTCGGGGACGCGGTCACAGCTGCATTCTCGACTGTGATGGAAAGGTCGGTCAGGGCGGAGGATTTGGCCGGCAGGTGGAGCAATTCTGTTTTGCTTAGGTTCAGTTTGAGGTGGTTGGTCGTCATCCAGGCGGAGATGTCGGACAGACAGGCCGAGATCCGCTCAGAGACGTGGATATCTGAGGGAGGGAAGGAGAGGAAGAGTTGAGTATCGTCGGCATAACAATGGTAGGAGAAGCCATGAGACGTGATAATGTTACCCAGTGATTTAGTGTAGAGAGAGAAGAGAAGGGGTCCTAAAACCGAGCCCTGGGGGACACCCGTCCGCAGGGGGCGGGTGGCCGACAGGGTCCCTCTCCATGACACTTGGTAGGAGCGGTCATTGAGGTATGATGACAGCCATGTCAGCGCAGAGCCAGCCACTCCCATTCCTGCGAGGGACGCGAGGAGGATCTGGTGGTTGACTGTGTCGAAGGCTGCAGATAGATCTAGGAGAATCAGGACAGAGGAGAGGCCTTTCGCTTTTGCCAAGTGAAGTGCCTCTGTGACCGCAATGAGGGCTGTCTCTGTGGAGTGACCAGTCCTGAAGCCTGACTGATTAGGGTCTAGGAGGTCATTCTGTAAGAGATAAGCAGTAAGTTGGCTGGATACAGCACGTTCAAGTGTTTTAGAAAGGAAGGAGAGAAGAGAGACAGGACGGTAGTTGCCTATGACGGTAGGGTTCAGGGATGGTTTTTTTATGAGGGGCGTGACTCTGGCTTGTTTTAGGGAGGTGGGGACCACCCCCGAGTTGAGTGAGGAGTTGATGGTTGCAGTTAGGAATGGGAGGATGTCTGGTGCTATGGTCTGGAGGAGTGGGGAGGGTAGCCGGTCCAGCTGGCATGTAGTCGGGCGGTTCGACGTTACCAGTGTCAGGGTCTCGGCTTCTGTAATGGGAGAGAAAGATGACAGAGTGAAGGATGAGGTTCTCGATTCAGCATTTGGAATGGGTGGGGGTTGGGAGAAGTAGCTGCGGATGTTCTCCACTTTTTCCTCAAAGAAGATCGCAAAGTCTTCGGCAGAGAAAGATGAGGGAGGGGGGGTGGGGGGGAGTGAGGAGGGAGGACATGGTAGCATGCAGTTTGCGTAGATTCTTGGCAGAGGCCTCGATCCTATGGTGAAAGAAAGAAGCTTTGGCATTAGTAATGGTTTTGGAGAATGTTAACAAGAGGTTGTGATATGTGTCGATGTCAGCAGTGAGGCGTGACTTTCTATACTTCCTTTCAGCTGCTCTCAGGACCTGTCTTTGTTCTCTCACTGGATCTGTCAGCCATGGACTGGGTGGGGAACGGCGGGCAGGTTTCTCAACGAGGGGACAGAGCTTGTCGAAGGAGGTTGTAAGGGCTGAGAGGAGGGTGGAGGTTGCCATCTCTGCGGAGAGAGCAGAGAAGGTGTCACTCAAAGGTAGAGCGGATAGTATGTCAGAGGAGAGGGTGGAGGGGGATAGGGAGGCCAGGTTGCATCTGAGTGAGACGGTTTGAGTTGGGGTGAAGACCTTTCGGTTAAGCATGAGAGTTAGTGAGAAGGATATGAAGGAATGGTCAGATACATGTAGGGGAGTTACCGTGGTGTTAATGATGCTGGAGTTACGGGAAAATATGAGATCCAAGGAGTTGCCTGCTTTGTGGGTGGGAGGCATGGCAGTGGGAGTCAGGTCAAACGATTGTAGGAGGGAGACTACTATGACTGACTGAGATGAGTCAGGCAGGTTGAAGTCGCCCAATAGAAGGAGAGGGGTACCATCTTCCGGTAAGGAGCTTAGAAGCATTTCCAGCTCATCTGTGAAGTGATCGAGCGGACCTGGAGGGCGGTAGAGTGTAACAATGGTGAGATTGAAAGGATTAGAGACAGATACTGCATGATATTCGAAAGAGGAGAGTGACAGTTCTGGGAGTGGTGTTAAGTGTGTAGCCCATGAAGGAGATGTCATGAGGCCAGTGCCTCCACCCCGTCTGGAAGGTCGAGGTGTGTGAGTGAAGTTATAGTTTGTAGATAATGCTGCAGGTGTTGATGAGTTATTGGGGGTTATCCAGGTCTCAGTTAGAGCCAGGAGCTGCAGATTTTGACTATGGGCGTAGGCAGTAATGAAGTCAGCTTTCTTGACTGCTGATTGACAGTTCCATAAGCCTCCCCGTACTGTGACAGGTGTATTAGTGGCTGTAGGAGGGTAGGAGAGATTAGCCGGGTTGCTAGCAAACTGCCGTGGGTGGGTTGAATCGGTTCTGGATGAGCAGATTGTGGATATAGGTATGAGACACATTGTGGTGTCAAGGGTGGCAGGGAGGAAGTAGAGAAATAGCAGAGTGGGAGGGAAAGGGAGGTTTTTAGAGTGGAGTGTAAGATAGGATTATGGTGTACTTAGCACTAGTTTCAGTCACCATCATGTCTCTGCAATTCATGTATTGTAACTCTCAGGTGTTGAGCTTTGTGTTAAATCACTTGATTCCACTCAATAATTTACTGTCACTATGAATATGGGGTGTCGAATGATATAGCCCTAGTGGCATGGTGAGGTTATTTAAATGCTTAATTGATAGTACTGCCTAGGAGTAAAATACGCAGCCCGCCATTGAGTTAGCGGTTAAGTGTCTTGCTCAAGGACACTTCGACACGCTTCTGGGAGGCACCGGGCGGCACACACCCCCGAACGGGAGAGGGAGAGAGTGAAAGAAAAAAAGGAAGAGAGAGAGAGGGAGGGAGGGAGAGAGGGGGCCTTATCAATAACGGCCTGTCTTTTTTTTCTCTTTCTCTCTCTCTCTCTCTCTCTCTCTCTCTCTCTCTCTCTCTCTCTCTCTCTCTCTCTCTCTCTCTCTCTCTCTCTCTCCCTCTCTCTCTCCGTCTCTCCCTCTCTCTCTGTCTCTCCCTCCCTCTCTCTCTCCCTCTCTATATCTCTCTCTCTCTCTCTCTCTCTCCCTCCAGAGTGCATGCAGAGGTGGGGTTCACTCTGCCGCAGTATGAGGAAGTGGTTTCCACTCGCTGTGTAGTCAGTCTAGGTAGATTGTGGGTGGGCATTAGCTACAACCACAGAGCCAATCACATCACTGTCTGCTACCCAGAGCCTGAGTGACGTCACTCGGGCCTTCAAATCAGGATGGCCTAATTTACTGGAGCAGGAAATGATCTGAGCTGAATCAGAGCAATCCGCCAATATGGTATTTAGACACAAAAACACATTGATACTAACTCCTATTACTATAATACAATGCTAGAGACTGAAAAATGACATTTATAATGCATGTCACCTTTAAAGGCTCCCACATAGTCGAGCGGAACGGATTCTGCAGAGGTCTGCGCGTACTCAAAGCGGACTCAAAGCGGACTCAAAGCGGACTCAAAGTGCAAAGCTCAAATGTTCTAACCGCACGGACATCCATGTCTCTCACTTGGTGTCACACAAAAGGCTGCTTGCCGTGTTGGTTGACATCGACCTTCATTAAATGTGACACCTATCTGCATTTTACTCTGAACACTCACTCCGTGCCAAGAGAGAGTAGGGCAGGATCATGGTTCTATGGGTAGGAATGGTCCGGTAAAATTTTTGTTTTACTATCGCTAATCGTTATACATTCCAATTAATATATTTTTGGAACATGTATTTTTTTCATATTCTGAAGAAACTTGAGACGTTTGAATGGCTTTTCTAAATGAAGTGTGTAAAACTGCCAGTTTTATTTCGAAATCTTGGAAACGGGGATAACCTGGACTCTTTATTTTGACATCAGTGGACGACGCCGTGACAGAAAGTGTAAATAGCGTGCAAGGATTGTGGGAAATGTAGTAAACTGGCACGAGAAATGTAGGAAATTGGTACTGTGAGGGAAATGAACCCGATCAATGAGTGTAGATTTGATAAACACAGGTTTATTACAGAATTATGGCGAGATGATCCAACGAGGACAATGGCCTCTGTCCCCAGGTGAGCTCCCGATTCCACTGAGACGTGGCTCTTTATAGTGTGAGACCTGGGTGTTCTGGATAGAATGGCCCATGTCCACGATTGGAGGAGGAGGGGGGGGGGGGGGGGGGGCATGGTTTTGGTTAGGAGGGGGTAGACATGGGGGTGAGGGTAAGACGAAAGGTGGGTGAATGGGTGAGGGTAGACAGAACTTGGGTATTGGAGGACAATAGGCTGTCTATGGTGGGTGTGTGGGGGGGATCACAAGTGGGATGGAGGGGGAGATGCAATTATTCTACAATTTCACACTTTCTCTCATATAATAAGAGTTGGTATATTAATTGTACAATCAATAAGATGTGAGATGAAGGTATTACAAAATAATATTTACAATAGACATTAACCTGTTAAGCCCTAGCCCTATTTTCTGAAAATCAGCCCTAAAAATACATATGGAAGATTGCTCCACTTCTACAAGGTCCATTTTGCATGTTCTTGGTATCTAGGGACATCTATGGATCTCAGGGAATGTATTGTGTCTGTTACTAGGCTTGAGTAAATTGTGATGAAACAAAGGAGAATATCAATTCTATAATAAAAAAATATCTTTGACGGCTAAAAATGACAAGACATGAAAAACTCGTTGGGCACCTTCTTGAGATCACGTGTAAAAAATCTAAGCAAATAAATAAAGGGAAGATGATTAAACAGAAGGTTTTGTAGATACAGTACTGAATTCTGCCATCCGGACACATGCAATTTGAAATATTATTATAGAATATAGAATATCAGGCCTATAAATTACCTTATTATAGCCAAGTCGCACATCTATGGATCAGGCCAAATCTCCTCTTTCCAATGGCAGAGTTCAATCTGGATTTAGTATATATCACCAGGCGTGCAGAAAGAACCGTGAATGAAATCTACTGTAAACCTATTGTATATTGTACGGTAACTCAGTTACTTCTATTCTGCATCGAACATTGTACATATGTCTATACTGAACACTGTGACCTCTATTTTTACTTCTATTTTACATGCTATACTATTTTATTTCATACTTATCTTGTCTAGCACAGTCTCTGGAGCGTAACAGTAAGAAGCATTTTGTATGAAAGTATTCTGTACTTCTGTATGACAACTATTAAAGAAACTTGAACTTGTAAGTACAGTTACTTTTTTATTATGTAGATTCCTCCACCATTTTTCATCAGATTGTAACGCCGTTTTTTGCTAGGCGTTCACAGAAGGGTAGAGAAACTAACTGCGTTCTAATTTATGCCAATAACATTCGGTTTTGTGGTAGATAATCCCAAAAAATTCGGGATTAAAAGAAGTCGAAGAAGTCGAAGCCTTTACCAATCTTGGCAGTGTTATCGACAAGCAGGGGGCACAGATGCTGATGCAATGTTGGGTATTCGCCAGAAGTTCACCAGCCCACGGAACCTTCTCGGCACATTCTAGCAGCGCAGCGGTCCTGTCCTGGGTTTTCCTCGTCTCGTGACAGCGGACCGAGGGACGTCGCGCGACGGTTAGCAGTCGAGCTAAATCGTGCACAGGTAGGGCCTGCGCTATCAGGCATTGATACTAGCATGAGTAATACTGCTTGTTGTCTTGTGAGACGACCAAGTGATGTATTGGCGCAGGGGGCGGGATATTTGGGAAAACATTACTCTCTTTTGGATGTTTTCCAGGTATCCTAGCGCGCAGCTAATGCTAATGCTACAATGTTGGGGCGCCGTTTCCATGTACCCCACCGAGGGCTGTCTTTACTGTCTTCCCTCCTCTTAACCATTCATGCTGACGGTCAATCGCTGTCTAATGTTGGGGGTTTAACGGGGGCTTATTTACCCTTTACATGGGTGGATGGGCTGAGCCTCAGGGCAGGTGTGCTTTTTGTGAATCTATGAATTGAAAATGGGGGTCCCTGATGTGGACAGGACTAACGTTTTCTCTGGTCTGCATCCCCTTAACAATTGTGTGTATTGGGCTAGCCCATTCTGCAATATGTTTCATTCATTCATTCATTTATCCCTTCATGGGTGCACACCGCAGTGGAGGTTGTTACATGACTACTAGTGAGGCAGTGCTTCACTAGTAGTAGACTTTGGTCTGCAGCCACCACTGGTGTTCCGTGCTTAGTGAAGCAGGTGGCATCAGTCCTTTGCCCTGACATGGTGGAACGGTGTCCCGCCCGGCCGACGCCATGAGGCAAGTCGGCCCGGCAGGTGGCTGGTGGGCTGATTAAGCCTATACCGCCGCGGTACAGAATTTAGCAGCGACTGGCAACATTGCTCAATTGGCTGTTTTTCTGTAAAAAATGGTGTCGGTGGTGGGGTCTTAGGGCCAGCCGACGTCAAAACCATCGCGCGAGGTTTTGAGATTATTCAGTTTATGACCTAGCCGCAAGCTATAACCGCAGGGAGGGCTAGGATGCTGTCAACGGTTGTCAACAGGCATCTTTGGTTGGAGCAATCTCCCCTTGAGACTGGCTGCGGCGAGGCCCCCGGCCAGCGGCCATGTTTCCCCCGCCTGAGATACCCTGGACACAAAGAAAACAGGTGATCACAAGGCCAACAGCCTCGGCGGCCCGAGGGATCGGCTATATTAGATGGGCATGCCCTAAAAAAACGTTGCAATCTTGCTGTGTCTAGCATGCTCTCCGGTTACTCCCCCCCGCTACGCTACAGGCCACAGGGCTCTGATTTGTTCCCTTTGGCTGCGGGCCGCGTTCTTCCAGTGAAGAGCAAGCGGCCCCACATTTCACTTCTCATGGAGACAGGGGCGGACACCCAGTTGCTAGCTAGGCCTGGGTCTGTCTATGAGAATGTTGTGCTGTCAAGCGGCTCCCACACCACACGTCCTGCATCTGTGTTTGGTGAGCCTGGTGTTGTATCTGTCGACGGAGCAGGGTTCCCTGTATCTAACAAATTTTGTCAGAGGGGGAACTCTAGGCCCAGGAGGTTGCAGCGTGGGTTCCCCCCAGCCCCGCCCTCGCCAGGCCGGGTATTACGTTAGTGCCTCCCCCGTCTGGACTTCCGATCCCGCGGTGGTCAGCAGGCACACGTAATTTGGGTGGTAGTAATATCACTACAGGTCTACGGTGTGTAGAGACCCACCCTATTGGGCAGTGTGAGGACCACACACCATGCATGTCCAGCTGCAGAGCAGGCTGTCCTCAGCGAGCTAAGCCGGGAAGATGCTCAGCGGGGGAGCCTATGTCACCAGGGGTGATGGCCGCTCCCTCTGTATCAGACCGCCCCTTCTGTCGGGGTCCCCCCCTTGGGTGCGATTGCCTCGTTGGTGGAGTCAGGGTGCGATATCCCGGCTCCACGAGACACCCTGCTTGCGTGGTTGGCGAGACCAGGGTTGACAATGCACAGCGGGAGGGACCGGGCCATCTATCTACGATTCCTAGCGGACCAGCGGCAGTTGGCGGCGGGGGCGCTTTGGAATTCTACCACATACGGCTGCAGTGGTAGCCCATATGTCAGTGTGGATGGAGAGAACGCGAGGGCGGCGCTTGTGTTACAGTTTACACACCCCCGCCCTCAGTTTTTTGGGTTTGGTACAGACTCTATTATCAGAGTCCGCGGCAGTGACAGCCCTGGCCGAGGAGATTTGTTCTCTGGCGGCGAAGCAGGCCGCCGTCGTGGTCCCATGGGAGGACGCGATGAGCGTGTTTCCTCCCGATATTCTCTGGTGCCAGGGGGGGGGGGGGGGGGGGGGGGGGGTCAGACCCATACTGGACCTGTCCTATGGAAGGTTCAGAATGTTGACCATCACCCACCTGTTAAGCGCTGTCAGGTGGGGGACTGGTTCACCTCCATAGACCTGTAGGATGCGTATTCGCATCCCGATCTTCCCTCCTAGGACATACATACGCTTCCTTTTCAGGGCTTAGCGTACGGGTACCAGAGGCTGCCATTCGGCTACTCTCTGGCTCCTCGCATCTTCACCAAGTGCGTGGAGACCGCGCTGGGGTCTCTGTGTTGTCGGGGGATACGATTTTCTCATGCCAGGCAGGTGGTGGGATTCCTCACCAGCCTGGGTTTTGCTGTAGACTGGAAGTAGAGTACTCCTCTTCCCAGTCAACGGGTGGAGTACTTGGGCTTATTCTAAGCTCAAGGTCTATATGGGCATCCCTCTCAGAGTGGCGGCGAGTGGGTGTTCTCGGCGCGCTCGGGAGGTTCCGTCCTAGGACGGTTACGGCGCTGTCTGTGATGCGCCTGCTCGGTATGATGGCATCTGCTCACTCTGTGGTCCCTCTTGGCCTCCTCTTCATGAGGAGGATACAGAGGTGGTTTTCCAGTATGGAAATAGACCCGGTGAGAGACAAGTGGAAGCGGCTGAAGGTTCCCATGTCAGTATTGGGGGACCTCGCCCTCTGGGGAGGGCCTGGGGCCCTCACCAGCGGGGTCCCCATGGGCAGCAGGCTGTCACACGTCACGGTCTTCACCGATGCCTCCCTCACGGGATGGGGGGACGTGTCGGGCCAACGCAGTAGGGGGCAGCTGGAAAGACCATGCTGCCCGGTCTGCACTAAATTTCAATGTGTTGGAATTGGAGGCAGTCCTTCTGGTCCTCAAACGGCTCGGCCACCTTGTGGTGGGCAAGCATGTTTTGATCAGGACGGACAATACGACGTCAGTGTCGTATATTGACAGACAGGGAGGAGTACGCTCCCCCCGTCTGCACCGGGCGACGGTCGAGCTCTGGCTATGGGCGTTTCTAAATCTGCGCAGCCTGAGGGCTCTCCACATCCCCGGCAGGGGGAATGTGGGTGCAGATGTGATGTCGCGGGGCGGTCCTCACCCTGACGAGTGGGGACTACGTCCAGACATAGTCAGACAGGTCTGGGACCGATTCCGTGGCTGCCCGGGATTCTGTACACATTCCCCCCCATACACCTGATAGCTCAGCTGTTGGGGCGGGTACGTCAGGAGCGTGGGACTTTGATCCTGGTTGCGCCGGGCCGGGGCTCAGCTGTGTGGTTCCCGGCCCTGATTCAGCTCTTGGTGGCCCCGCCGTGGCCTGTTCCGTGGTCACCGCGGGCCCTTTCTCAGGCACGCAGAACTCTGTTCTGCCTCCTGTTCTGGGGCAGCCTCACTACCGCGGCTTACGCTGGGGAGTGACGTATGGTCGAGAGTAGGGGCAGAACATTGTTCAGCCACCCTCTCGTGAAACGTTTCCTGCTTGGCGCTCGGCGTCTCAAGCCTGTGGAACGTTCTCTGTCTCCAAGTTGGGACCTCCAACTGGTCCTGGGCCGGTTGTCGGAGGCCCCGTTTGAGCCTCTTGAGCAGTCGCCATTGGATCGGCTGTCCTTTAAGACCGCGTTCCTTTTGGCCATCACCTCCGCTAAGCGCGTGGGTGAGCTGTGTGCTCTCTCGGTGCCGCCTGGGTGCCTGTCTATTCGGGCCGATGACGGTGCGACTCTGAGGCCCCTTATCTCAGTAGCAGAGCGAGACGCGAGGCCAGTTGAAATGTAACGTATGGTTATTCTATAACCCTAGTTACATGCTACTGGCTGAGCGTCTCGCTCTTAGTGCCCTGAGGTCCCTTGGGGGTGCTTCTGCTTATGGAAATCGAACTGGGAAGGGTGAGGCGTGACCACTTCCAGCATCATATAGGGACGCATGGGGGTGGCGCGGTCACGTGCAAGTGGGTGCATTTGTTTTTGTTTCGTGTGCACGCTAGGTGCGAGGAGATAAGAGGTAGCAGAGCGAGACGCTCAGCCAGTATCATGTAACTAGGGTCAACACCAACGTCAAGGCAGTCCTACTATACGGAGCAGAGACGTGGAGAACTACAGCTGCAACCATCAGGAAAGTGCAGGTCTTCATTAACAGCTGCCTGCGGAAGATCATCCACATCCGATGGCCAGACACCATCAGCAACTGTGAACTCTGGCAGAGAACAAACCAGCTGCCCGCAGAAGAAGACATTTAAAATCATCTCCCGCCTTGACTACTGCAACGCACTGCTTGCTGGCCTTCCGACCACGGCCACCAAGCCTCTTCAACTCATTCAGAACGCCGCGGCCTGCCTGATCTCAAACCTACCGAAGTCAGCCCTTGTCACCCCACTTCTCAGGGACCTGCATTGGCTCCCCATTGCTGCACGAATCCGCTTCAAGGCCCTCGACCTGGCATATCGTGCGGCGAAGGGAACCGCTTCCGCCTACCTCCGATCAATGGTCTCTAACTACACACCCTCAAGACCCTACGCTTTGCATCTTCTGGCCGCCTCAAACCTACTCCTATCCGAGCTCCGGGAGGGTCATCAAAGAGAAGCCGACTATTCTTGGTCCTTGCCCCACAATGGTTGTAATTCAAAACTGAACTTTGTAAAGAAACTCAAAGTTAAGAGCGATACACTGCTCTGTTGTTAAGTTGTGAGCGACACACTGCTCTGTTGTTCTATAAGGTAATTTAGAACTGTACTTTGTAAAGAAACTCAAAGTGTTAAGAGCGATGCTCTGTTGTATGTTAGAACTTTGTAAAGAAACTCAAAGTATTAAGAGCGATGCACTGCTCTGTTATATATTTTTTAATTAACAATTGTATCACACTTTTTACTGTCCTTTCTATTTTATAATTTTTAGCCTATTTTTAAACAGAATCAAACCGCACTTTTTTACTCTATCCAATCTATTCTATTTTATTATTTGTATTACTGAAAAACTGTGATTTACCTTATCTTGCTACCTCTCTATCTTTTTATTTAGATTTTTTATGCT
Organism: Notolepis coatsorum; assembly: GCF_963971535.1. NCBI lineage: Eukaryota > Metazoa > Chordata > Actinopteri > Aulopiformes > Paralepididae > Notolepis > Notolepis coatsorum. The sequence continues at coordinate 182,846,044 of NC_140166.1, read as the reverse complement.
AGCTTATGCCTGTATTTTTTACTGCACTTTGAACTGCAATTTCTGTATGAAAAGTGCTATACAAATAAAGTTATTATTATTATTATTATTATTATTATTATTATTATTATTATTATTATTATTATTATTATTAT
>NC_140166.1:182820910-182840910 GCF_963971535.1 Notolepis coatsorum | reverse complement strand
CTATGCCATTTATGTTGGTTAGAATATTTTTTTTGTGTTTCACGCCATATCCGGATCACATGAGTAATAAGGGGGCCAAATTTCAATTCGCATTGCTTAATTGATAATATGGTGTATACTATGTCCTGCAGTCTATGTGGTGCTACTATATTTTCTTCTAAGTTTCTCCAGGATACAGATGCTTGGGAATCAAACCAGGTTGTCAGTGGTCTTAAAGAGTACGCTTTAAAATAGTGGTAAAAGTCTGGAAATGCCATACCTCCGTCGGCTTTGTTTCTCTGTGTGGTGGATCTTTTTATTCGTGGAGGTTTGTTATTCCAAATAAATTTGTATGCGGTGGAGTGTAATTTTTTCCAGTAACCATCAGGAGGGGGTAACGGTAACATTGAGCTAATGAAGTTAATTCTAGGTAAAACATCCATCTTAACTATTGATACTCGTGCCTGTACTGAGTTTTTAAGTTTGGACCACCTGTCAAAGTCGTATTTGATCTTATCTTGGAATTTTATGTAATTGTACTTCACCGTTTGGCTTATAGTAGGGAATACCTCAACTCCTAAACATCTGAAGTGTTTAACCATTGGTATTTTTTCTGGAAGGAGTATATTCTTTGCAGGGGCATTAAGTGGAAGGAAGGCCGACTTTGGCCAATTTATCCTAAATCCCGATAAATTACCAAAGTCATCAATCAACTTGAGAAGATGAGGCATTGAAGTGTTAGGGTTTTGCATGAACAATATTACGTTGTCCGCATATAAACTAATATGATGTTGTGTGCCCTTAATTTCGATTGGTTCTATGGATTGGGATTGTCTTATATATTGTGCTAAAGGCTCTAATGATAAAGCGAATAGTCCGGGACTAAGAGGGCAACCCTGTCTGGAAGAGCGCGATACCGGAAAGATTTCGGAGGTGATTATACCTGTTGTAATCATGGCCGATGGGTCTTTGTATAATACTTTAATCATATCAATGAATCCTTTTCCTAATCCCATCATTTCTAGTACTGCCCATAAATAAGACCATTCCAACCTATCAAAGGCTTTCATCGCATCCAGGGACAACATTGCTATAGGTGGGGTGTCATCCTTGCTGGCATCTAACACGTGTAATAACCGTCTTATATTATCCGTGATCAAGCGGCCTCTTATGAAGCCAGTCTGATCAGGATGAACTAAAGACGTCATATGCTTTTGAAGTCTGATGGCTAATACCTTGAAATACAGCTTGATATCGGTTCTGAGGAGGCTCAAGGGTCTATAACTACCGCAATCGGTGGGGTCTTTGTCTTTTTTAAGGAGGACTGTTATGAGTGCAATATTGTCGATCTTATGGAAATTCCCCTCCTTAATTGAGTATAAAATCATATTAAGTAATAGGGGTCCTATTACATCCCAGCATGAGAGGTACATTTCTGGTGGGATACCGTCCCTTCCAGGAGCCTTACCACTTTGCATTTCAGATATGGCCTCCCTAAATTCATCTAGTGTGATGGGTGTTTCTAACTGTTTAGCGTCATCCTCTGATAGTTTGGGAAGGTTAATTTGATTAAGATATATGTCCATTTTGTTTTGATCGAAGGCCATTTCTGATTTGTACAAGTTGGAGTAAAATATTTTGAATGTCTCGTTGATTTTTTTAGGGTCTGTAACAAGTCATTGCTGTGCCTTAATAGTAGGGATATCTGCAAATGTTGCGTTGGCTCGTATCTGCATAGCTAGTAGGTGACTTGGTTTAGAACCATGAAAGTAATACTGTTGTCTTGTGCTACGTATTTGAACTTTAGATTGTTGTTTTAAAATGGCATTAATCTCTTTTTTTAACACAGTAATTTGAGATTCCAATCGAACCGAGTAGTTGTATTGTAAAGAGGAAAATAACGTAGAGTAAAGCGTTTCCAGTTCTGCCAGTTTTGAACAGCAATTCTTGCGTATTTTGGAGGAAAAGACCCCGGTAAAATCCTTGATAAATCCCTTTACCGACATCCATAATATTCTGGGGTCCTGTACCGATTGCGCATTCTCCAGCAGGAATACAGCAAGAGCTTCTTTGAATTGTGTAATGAATTCCTTGTTTTTCAGCAATATCGAGTTAAATCGCCATCTTGGGGCTCGGGATGACAGTATACCAAATGATCCTTTTAAGAGTAAATAACAGTGATCTGATAGTGCATTGGGTACCATTTCCACGTCATAGTTATCAAATAGTCTAGGGGATGCAAAAACATAATCTATTCTGGAAAATGTGTTGTGTCTTGCAGATCGACAAGAGTACTTTCGGGTCGTAGGGTTGAGTGATCGCCATAGGTCATTTACACCTATATTCTTAGACCAATCCTTTAATGCATTAGATGCATTTTTCTGATCATTGGAACAGGTGGGATAAGATTTATCCATCCCGGGATCCCAAATGGCATTAAAATCCGCGCCAATTATAAATGAGTATTCAGGAAAGTTTTACATTGTTCTGGTAAGTGTAGCGTAGAAATTTGCCTCGTAAAGATTTGGGGCATATGCCGCTACCAACGCTATTTTCCTGTTCCTGTATACAATTTTAGCTATGGTTATCCGACCATCTGTATCAGACCATACTTCCTGCAATTCAATATTCAACTTCCGTTTCGCGACTATAGCAACTCCACGGGATCTCGTTCCAAAGGAAGAGTGACTAATGTTATGATATATGTTGTCCGCTAGCGTCAGCATTCTCATGGGAGACTTCAATGCAAAGATTGGCGGAGACAACACAGGCTTCGAAAAAGTGATGGGAAAGCATGGCCTAGGGGAAATTAATGAGAATGGAGAGAGATTCGTGGACACCTGTGCCCTGAACAACCTGGTTGTTGGAGGAAGCGTCTTCCCACACAAGAGGATCCACAAGGCAACCTGGGTATCACCGGATGGAGTGACCGAGAACCAGATAGACCACTTCTGCATAACCAGCAAGTTCAGGAGATCACTACAGGACCTGCGCGTAAGGCGAGGAGCAGACATAGCATCAGACCACCACCTACTAAGCGCTACGCTCAAGTTGAAACTGAAGAAACACTGGATGGAAACAACATCAAAGAAACAGATATTCAATGTCCACCTCTTAAAAGACACACAGATAAGAGAAGTGTTCACACTGAAGCTGAAGAATAGATATCAAGCCTTGCAAGATCTAAGCAGTGACGAAGGAGACCAGCAAGACCAATGGGAAAGGATAAGGGAAACTCTCACAACAACATGTAAGGAAGTGATTGGAATAAAGAAGAGACACCATAAAGAGTGGATATCAGCAGAAACACTACGCAACATAGAAGAAAGGAGACAGAAAAAGGCAGAAGTTAACAACAGCAGAACAAGGGCAACCAAGGCAAAAGCCCAAAGAGAGTACACTCAGGCAAACAGAAAGGTCAAAAGAAATGCCAAGAAGGACAAGCGAAACTACATCGACAACCTGGCTAAAGAAGCAGAAGAGGCAGCAGCAAAAGGAAACATGAAGGAACTGTATGACACCACCAAGAAACTGTCCGGAAAGTTCAGCAGACCAGAATGACCAATCAAAAACAAGGAAGGAAAGACCATCACAAGACTGGACCAACAGCAAGAGGGATGGGCAGAGTATTTTGAAGAACTCCTGAATAGACCGACACCACCTAACCCCCCGGACATTCAACCTGCGGAGACTGACATAGTATTCAACTGTGGAAAGCCCAGCAAATCCAACAGGCCATTGCACAACTAAAGAATAGTAAGGCAGCAGGACCAGACAACATCCCTGCGGAGGCATTGAAGGCAGACATAGACACCTCGGTAGAGATGCTACACCCTCTGTTTGAGAAGATCTGGGAGAAAGAGGATGGGCCAACAGATTGGAAAGAAGGCTACTTGGTCAAAATACCTAAGAAAGGAGACCTCAGCCAATGCCACAACTACAGAGGAATCATGCTTTTATCAGTGCCAGGAAAAATCTTCAACAGAATCCTCCTCGAACGAATAAAGAAAGCGGTGGATCCGCAGATAAGAGACCAGCAGGCAGGCTTCCGGCCCAATAGATCATGTGTGGACCAGATTGCAACCCTCCGAATCATAGTCGAGCAATCATTGGAATGGAACTCTCCACTATACATAAACTTCGTAGACTATGAGAAGGCATTTGACAGCCTCCACAGAAACACCCTCTGGAAACTACTTCGACACTACGGCATACCAGAAAAGCTTGTCAACATCATGAAGAACTCCTATGAAGGAATGACCTGCAGAGTCATACACAGCGGACATCTCACACGAAGCTTCCAAGTGAAGACCGGAGTAAAGCAAGGCAGTATCCTGTCCTTTTTCCTCTTCCTCCTGGCCATCGACTGGATATTAAAGACCACAACAGCACAGAGGAGAAACGGGATCCAGTGGACCCTCACAACACAACTGGATGACCTAGACTTCGCAGACGACCTTGCCCTACTATCCCACAGTCGACAACAGATGCAGGAGAAGACTAACATACTGGCAGACACCTCAACACAACTAGGCCTCAACATCCACCAAGGAAAGACCAAAATACTCAAGATCAACACAAACAACAAAGACCCAGTAAACCTGGAGGGAACAGCACTTGAGGAAGTAGAATCCTTCACCTACCTAGGTAGCATCATAGATAAGAAGTGTGGCACGGAGGCAGATGTCAGAGCAAGAATCAGCAAGGCAAGGGCATCATACATCCAACTAAAGAACATCTGGAGCTCCAAGGTAATCAGTCAGCAGACAAAGATCAGACTATTCAAATCCAACATCAAGCCAGTACTCTTATACGGATCAGAGACGTGGAGGACAACCAAGATCACAATGACTAGAGTGCAGTCATTCATCAACAGATGCCTGAGGCGGATCCTGAACATCCATTGGCCAGATACCATCAGTAACAATGATCTCTGGCAGAGAACGGGCGAACAACCAGTGGAAGAACAAATCAAGAGAAGAAAGTGGGGATGGATCGGCCACACACTACGCAAACCAAACACCAGCACCACCAGACAGGCCCTTAGATGGAACCCCCAAGGCAAAAGGAAGAGAGGCCGGCCCAAGAACACCTGGCGCAGGGACTTGGAGACAGACATCACACAGAGCGGACTGACATGGAAACAGCTGGAAAGCAAAGCACAGGACAGAGGACCCTGGCGAACTGTTGTCGACGGCCTATGCTCCCCCAAAAGGAGCGATAGGCGTAAGTAAGTAAGTACTCAGTTCATACATATTTAAAGTATTCAAATATCAATGATGAATATTACATAAGGTTTTCACAGTTAATAGATCACCTTCTTGTTTTATATTCATGTCCAGAGAGGAGTAATAGTTAGATATTTGTATGTGATTTATATGGCAATTAAATCAATGGTGTGTTTGTTTGGGGAGTTTGACCTACAGTTAATGTGCCTACCACCACGTGAAGGTGCATGATCAATGGACAGCACAAAAACAATTTGTGTAGGTGGAGACTAGAGCTACCACAGATAGTAATAAGTTATAAGAGTAAGTAATCCATACCATATATATCCTAATAGTTACCTTATTACCATACTTGGCTGAAAATAAACTTTGCTGCCTGTTGTGAATGTGTTTTTCCCTGTAGGCTAATACATAAGTAGGCATATATTTTTGCAGTTGAGCAAAAATTAGCAGTTGAGTAGGCTATATGTGCTGTGTTTTTATGTCTTCCATCGAGGACCACCTTGGAAATAAGTGTTTTAATGAATGCTTTTAGGTGATACCCTTGGGAATACAAATTGGTCAAGATAATTTGTTTTTATGATGTGTTTTTAATTTCCAAATAAATCTAATCAAATCAAAATAGCAGTTTTTGCATGTTGAGCTACAGGTGTTGTATATTATACAGCCTTTTCATGGATCTTTATCAAGGGAACCCTTATCCTAATGATTTAAAAAATAATATTATGATGATACGATATGGACCTAGTAGTTGGGTCATCTGTGGCACTTCGTTTCTCAATGGATTTGTCATCTAGGAGGGTTAATAAACTAATTTAGCCGGGGACGGGGTGTATTTTTTTTAAAAGGGGGGACAATTTGTGAGAGACCAAAATCCAAAATGGCTCCCGTGGAAATTAACTTTTTAATGGTTTGACCTACAATGATGCACAATACATGGTACCAGCCCCCTCTCAGTCATGTACCAGCCATCCCCCTCTCAGTCATGTACCAGCTCCCTCTCAGTCATGTATACCAGCCCCCTCTCAGTCATCTACCAGCCCCCTCTCAGTCATGTACCACAGCCCCATCTGAGTCATGTACCAGCCCCCTCTCAGTCATGTACCAGCCCCCTCTCAGTCATGTACCAGCCTCCTCTCAGTCATGTATACCAGCCCCCTCTCAGTCCTGTATACCAGCCCCCTCTCAGTCATGTACCAGCCCCCTCTCAGTCATGTATACCAGCCCCCTCTCAGTCATGTACCAGCCAGCCCCCTCTCAGTCATGTACCAGCCTCCTCTCAGTCATGTATACCAGCCCCCTCTCAGTCCTGTATACCAGCCCCCTCTCAGTCATGTACCAGCCCCCTCTCAGTCATGTACCACAGCCCCATCTCAGTCATGTACCACAGCCCCCTCTCAGTCATGTACCACAGCCCCCTCTCAGTCATGTACCACAGCCCCATCTCAGTCATGTACCACAGCCTCATCTCAGTCATGTACCAGCCCCCCTCTCAGTCATGTACCTGCACGACTGGTGGGGGGTGCTTAGTAAGAGATGTGATTGGGCCAGCCCAGTGTCAGTTAGTACCAATGGGCCGCTGTCCCAGCCTAGTAGTGGGCTGGTCGTTGACCAAACTTTTTTAACAATTTTAATTTTTTTTTATTTTTTTTTAATAGTTACAGAGGTCCAGACCTCGGTGACCTCATAGCTGGCTACGGCCATGCTTGAGGCTGATTGCCCTCAGCTGCCACACCCTCAGGCAATCAGCACTCTCTAGAGGCGGGCGGCACCTGGGAAGGGGGAAACAAAGAGACCTCCTTCGACAAGCTCTGTCCCCTCGTTGAGAAACCCGCCCGCCGTTCCCCACCCAGTTCATGGCTGACGGATGCAGTGAGAGAACAAAGACAGGTCCTGAGAGCGGCTGAGAGGAAGTATAGAAAGTCACGCCTCACTGCTGACATCGACACATATCACAACCTCTTGTTAACATTCTCCAAAACCATTACTAATGCCAAAGCTTCTTTCTTTCACCATAGGATCGAGGCCTCTGCCAAGAATCTTCGCAAACTGCATGCTACCATGTCCTCCCTCCTCATACCCCCCCACCCCCTCCTCCCTCGTCTTTCTCTGCCGAAGACTTCGCAATCTTCTTTGAGGAAAAAGTGGAGAACATCCGCAGCGCCTTCTCCCAACCCCCACCCATTCCAAATACTGAATCGAGAACCTCATCCTTCACTCTGTCATCTTTCTCTCCCATTACAGAAGCCGAGACCCTGACACTGGTAACGTCGAACCGTCCGACTCCATGCCAGCTGAACCAGCTACCCTCCCCACTCCTCCAGACCATAGCACCGGACATCCTCCCATTCCTAACTGCAACCATCAACTCCTCACTCAACTCTTTTCTAAAACACTTGAACGTGCTCTATCCAACCAACTTACTGCTTATCTCTTACAGAAAGACCTCCTAGACCCTAATCAGTCTGGCTTCCGGACTGGCCACTCCACAGAAACGGCCCTCATTGCGGTCACAGAAGCACTTCACTTAGCAAAAGCGAAAGGCCTCTCCTCTGTCCTAATTCTCCTAGATCTATCTGCAGCCTTCGACACAGTCAACCATCAGATCCTCCCCGCGGCCCTCGCAGGAATGGGAGTGGCTGGCTCTGCGCTGACATTGCTGACATCATACCTCAATGACCGCTCCTACCAAGTGTCATGGAGAGGGACCCTGTCGGCCACCCGCCCCCTGCGTACGGGTGTCTCCCAGGGCTCGGTCCTAGGACCCCTTCTCTTCTCCCTCTACACTAAATCACTGGGTAACATTATCACGTCTCATGGCTTCTCATATCATTGTTATGCCGATGATACTCAACTCTTCCTCTCCTTCCCTCCCTCAGATATCCACGTCTCTGAGCGGATCTCGGCCTGTCTGTCCGACATCTCCGCCTGGATGACGACTAACCACCTCAAACTGAACCTAAGCTAAACAGAATTGCTCCACCTGCCGGTCAAATCCTCCCCCCTGACCGACCTTTCCATCACAGTCGAGAATGCAGCTGTGACCGTGTCCCCGACCGCCAAGAACCTTGGTGTTGTCCTCGACGACCAGTTGAACTTCTCTACTCACATCGCAGCGACAACCAGAACCTGCAGATTCCTCCTGAGCAACGTCAGAAGGATCCGCCTCTTCCTGACAAAAGAAGCCACCCAACTCCTCGTCCAATCAACAGTCATCTCCCGCCTCGACTACTGCAACGCACTGCTTGCTGGCCTCCCGGCCACTGCCACCAAGCCTATTCAACTCATTCAGAACGCAGCGGCCCGCCTGATCTCAAACCTATCGAAGTCGGCCCATGTCACCCCACTTCTTAGGGACCTGCACTGGCTCCCCATTGCTGCACGTATCCGCTTCAAGGCCCTTGACCTAGCATACCATGCGGCAAAGGGAACAGCTCCCGCCTACCTCCGGTCAATGGTCTCTAACTACACACCCTCAAGACCCCTACGCTCTACATCTTCTGGCCGCCTCCAAGCCCCGGGAGGGTCATCAAAGAGATGCCGCCTATTCTCAGTCCTTGCCCCACAATGGTGGAATGAACTACCCACCCCAGTTAGGACAGCCGAAACCCGTCCAATCTTCCGCCGTCGACTTAAGATGCACTTCTTCAACCATTATCTGAAATAATAATATAATAAAAAATAATAATAATAAATAAATAAACTCTAACCCTAATTAACCTTACTGTCATGCACTTGTCCTAATAAACGAACCTACACTGTAACACGCAACACTTTGATGAACATTGTTACTCAGCTGATAGAGTTGTACCCTTCCTGATGACTTGTCGTACAGAACTTGTAAGTCGCTTTGGATAAAAGCGTCAGCTAAATGACTAAATGTAAATGTAAATGTAAACAGGGAATTACACACCTTCATACAAATACAAACAATATCATGTACCTATACTAACCTGATGTTCACATGGTGTTACAAATACAATAATAATGATAATGACCAACCCACATACGTCACACAGGGAAAATATACAGGGAATGAAAATATACTACCTGATGTGCAACTTACCTATTGTAAAACACAATAGGGGGAGGGAAGTTACGAACATGGGGAAACAGCCTAGGGAAATCATCCAAAACAATGCAGATGCCATGGATGTGTATAGCTCTGCCCACATGGTACAAGTTGACCCAGCAAATACACACCGAGCAGAACGCAAAACAACAGTGGTGCATCAATAAAAAGTCTCTGTGGAGAAAACCGGATCTTGCACTTGTTCCGGCCACCTTTGTTCAGTTCCACAGAGAAATTACACCCGATGGAGGGAATACAAAACTATAATAACCCTGGTGTATCTACATGTGTAGTGTGTCTACGGATCTAGTGAGTATCTGTTTTGTCATGGAGCAGGGAGCCAACAGCCTTCAGGCTCCCAGCTCAGGGACCACAGATCATCTGCCTGACTGACATCACAACAGGCCGAAGACCTGCTGCGGACATTTGGCTTATCCATCATACACTAGTCATGATGATGTTTACTCTGAGGAATCTTTTAAAAGGTTATACATTTTGTATTTCCATGCTGACAGCTGTAATTTCACCCACGGGAAGTATTGATAGTGGTTCTGTACTGATATCAGTTTGTTTTCTGGGGGGGGGGGGCAGGGATGGGGGGAGGGGCCTTTCAAGGTCTTCAGGAGATTTCAGCAGTTCTGTTGTGGGAGCGTTATACAGTAGTTCAGGAATGTGATTTAGCTTACAGAACTCCCAAAGTCCATTCCATCATCACCTTAAATCAGCTCCAGTGATTTCAATGTCTGGGTGTGTGTGGTTGGTTGTGCACGTGTATCTCAGCCTAAATCTCAGTTATGAATCTCACTGCAGACGAGATTTACAACCTAGCCATCTAGACTTAAGTACTATCAGTAGGGCCCCTTGTCTCTGACGACAAACATGTGTACACACACACACTGATCCACATACACACCTCTGGATTGCGTTATCTTTCGGAGTGAATAGTCGCAGGTCTGTGGGGGTCTACGTGGCTTCAGTCACACTGTGATCTGTCACAACCGACAGCTCACCTAGAAGCTCTTCCCTCAAAGGCCTGGGGGAGGAAATGGGGAAAGAGTGGGTTAGCATGATGAAGAGGAAGAGAGTGAGTGAGAGAGAGAGAGAAAGAGAGAGAGAAGAGAAAGAGGGGAGAGAGAAGAGAGAGAGAGAGATAGAAGAGAGAGAGGGAAAGAGAGAGAGATAGCGAGAGAGAAAGAAAGAAAGAAAGAAAGAAAGAAAGAAAGAAAGAAAGAAAGAAAGAAAGAAAGAAAGAAAGAAAGAAAGAAAGAAAGAAAGAAAGAAAGAAAGAAAGAAAGAAAGAAAGAAAGAACGAAGAAAGAAAGAAAGGGAAAGATGCCAAAGCTGGAAAGAGTTCACAAATCACTGACTAGAGATCAATACACAAATCTGAGGAAATGCTCTTGACTCCAGATGAGGGGAGAGAGAGAGAGAGAGAGAGAGAGAGAGAGAGAGAGAGAGAGAGAGAGAGAGAGAGAGAGAGAGAGATAGAGAGAGAGAGAGGGGGGGGGGGTAGAGTGGAGGAGATACTCACTGGCAGGAGTGAGTGATTGAGTGACTTTATAAGCATATTCATTTTCCAGATACTAGCTAATATCCATCTTACCATACCATGTACAGTCATAAATATTTGGACATTATTTATGGACTTGGACTTGAAATGAACAGTGTAGGAATTAGAACAGTGTGCACCCCCTGTTATTATTATTGTTGCATATTACTTGGTGATGCTTGGAGACATATTACAGACATATTATTTATTGGCGGTTTCTATGTATGATATGTTCCCAATGAGGCCCGGCCCGGCAAAGTTCTATTAACAAGCGGGGGCCCACATGTGGGCCCTCATGAGGATGATTTGCCCACCGGCACTTTGGCAACCTCTAGTGGCTCGAGTGTGCATATTTCTTAATACAATATCGAATTAAAGCCCCATTTGTTGCCTGTCGATAGCCCTTTCAGGTGACAAAATCCATTCAGCGGTTCTCGAGTTACATGCCGATATTTGAGGCTTGCACAAAGTACACGGTATTGCGTAAATACCACTCCCGACTCTTGGAGCTCTAGTTCCGTCAATCATTTGGCAACAGAGCATGGTTCAAACCTGTGCACGGGGCTGGGCGAATTGTTATACAAGCCCTAACCCAGCGTTCTTCTCTATCTATCCCCACACATCGTACTTCTGTAATCATATGTGGAAAAAGACGCAAATTGGTCGCACGCCCTTTAACTGGCACTGACCTGCTAAGACTGTAGAAGAGACCCCGGTCCCTCTCATTGGGGACCCCCACAGAAAAGGGGAGGGTTTTTTAGAACCTGGGAAACATCATACCCATGCTGTTCCCCATGAGCTAGGTCCCTGACAGAAAACACACAAACACACAGTGTAATCTTTTTTATTCCGATTATCTTGAAACTGTAACCTTGTGATGGTATTGCTACCATCCATATTACAGGCACCCCAAACACCACTGCTGCTGTTAGGATGTGTAGTCTGGACTGGGGGAGTGCAAACACGTAATACCCCCAGTGGCCAAAGACGAGGCTGTGCGGGACCCACAATGTCATCACGTTGAAGCGCACAGGGATTCCCCCTGCGACGAGCTGTATCGGGGGAGATTCGCTCCGTTGCCATATATGACGTCAGGGTTTCTGACATGAAGACAGAGAAGGATTTTTTGCCTCACTCAGACTGACAGCCTCGTGTAAACGTACCCTACAAGGTCTCTGGGACTCCGAGAAGTAGAGCGAGCTCTGCGTCCCTCATCAACGAAAACACACAGGCGTATCTAGACCAAGCACTATACTGGGGCACAGGGGGCACTAAGGTATGTGAAGCGAGAGCGCGAAACATTTTTTGTGCCGATTTTGCCCGGTTTTTGGGCGGAAATGGGCAGATTTTGTAACTATTTTATTTTTTACTTTATTTCGGTTTTAGGGTTAGGGTTAGGCTAGATGCATCCATCTGTATGGAGAATGGGAGGGGTTTGTCTGATGTTAAGGCCCTGAGAACATCACCCACTGCCTTTGGAGCAAGGACCAGAGCCTCTGCCTTTGTTCTTCCTAAAGTCATTTTCTTCACTATTTTGGAATCATGTAGAATCTTTTGATTGAGCTTGTTTTTTTTAAATACAAAATGTATCATTTTGATGCCTTTATTTCATATTCGACGCAGACGATAGGCTATATATAGCCCATTTTGTTTGGTTTTCAGTTTTCAATCCATAATAAGTTAACAGAAAAAATAAGTACACAACCACATTATTTCAACCTAATAAAACTATGTTTATTGTCATTGTTTTAAGAACACAAGGTGACTTGGTAATACTCACATTTTGAGTAAAAAGAATCCCACTGGTCACAATGTTTTTGTTATAAGGCTCTGAAAATGTTACTGTTACTGTATCAATGTATTTCCATCTAAATTGAAATAATAAAGGGTCTCAATTAAATATGTGTAGTGTCACATGACCAGAACTCAGTCGTTGCAAGGTTTAACTGAGGCTGCGTTAACATGATGGCCACACCCTCCTCCAATCCCTTCACCGGAGCAAGGCCAGAGAGAGGAGAGGAGAGGAGAGAGAGAGAGAGAGGAGAGAGAGAGGGAGATGAGAGGAGAGGAGAGAGAGGAGAGAAGAGAGAGAGAGAGGGAGAGAGGGAGAGAGAGAGAAAGACGTTCAAGTTAACACGCCATGTGCAGGAAAATAAACAGCTGCCGCAGCCTACCTGAGATCCCTGGCACTGTTTTGCTTACTTGGTCCCTTTAAGCTGCACACCGGAGCATCTTTTAATCCAGCTGTTTGCTGTTCTCTGATATTTTCGGACATTTCGTTGATGCATCGCTCGACACTTCGAGCTGACATGGGGATATCTTTTATCCTTGATTTGATTGTCTCTTTGTTTGGCAAGCCTTCAACATAAGTACACACAGCACGGTCCTTCTGACACACAAACCCGCAGTAGTCTGTCCACGAGGGCTGGAATGCCCGAATTTCTTTTGCTTTAACTTTCTTAGCTGGCGGGGTTGCCATCATGACAGAATGCGACCGCAGCACTGTGTGATTTTACCTGTGAACTGCGCGAGGCCAGCTGACTGCTGGGATGTACCATGTATTAGCTGTCATAGGGGTGTGCAAACCAGTCAACTTACAAAAAAGAGCCTGTTGGAGGATTTCAACAAGATAAATGCAACAACAGTGCAAAATATTTCACTATAATATTTCAAAGCGAAGTATTAACAGCAGTCCTGATCAACTGGGGCACAGCTGATCAACACTGGGGCACGTGCCCCAGTGATAGTGGTCTAAATACGCCGATCCGCTGTGCCCATGTTCATCACTGAAAACAGACGCAGAACTTGCCGGCCGTTGTGGTTTCCGGGCTACGTTGTTTCAAACGAGCCGACACGAGAACCACTGCGACTTAACTTCACCAAGGGGGGGGTCGCCAGATAATTTATCACTCTTATTATCAGTCCAGGTCCCCGTAAGAACCTGGGTAAGGCCCGCTGATATAAGATGATTTATTGGACCGCCTATTACGAGAGCTGCTAGTTTCAAGTTCAAGTTTCTTTAATAGTTGTCATACAGAAGTACAGAATACTTTCATACAAAATGCTTCTTACTGTTACGCTCCAGAGACTGTGCTAGACAAGTGTGGTATAATATGTCCTCATGTAAATATGTTCCCCTTACCTGTGCCCCCCCCCCCTCTCTGTGGAATCACCCCCCTCCCCTGTGTCCCCAAACCTGTACCCCCTCCCCCCCATCTGACCTATCAAATGGGACCACACACCCCCTTTGTTGAACTATAAAGGGCTCCTCCCGACCACAATCAAGGCTTCTTACCTGGGTAATTTCAGCTGATCACCTGGGGCGAGAGCCTCAGCCATTCTCTCTATGTATTCTATCTGTTTGGTTAATAAACCCTTGTTATTATCCAAGCCTCGGTTGACTGAGCACATTCTTCATCAGGATATCTACAAATATCCCACACAAGATAGTATCAAATCAAATAACATAGTATAGCATGTAATTTAGAAGAAGAAAATGAGGTCACAGTGTTCGGTATAGACATATGTACAATGTTCTGAGTTACCATATAATATACAATACTATGCAGTGTACTAATGTACAGTACTATATAGTGCAAAGCAGAAATGGGATGAGGTACAATTTAGGTACAATTTACAGTAAGGTGTACGAGTTGTAGTGCAATCCTTCATCAATAAATATAAAGTGTGGGGAGTGGGTGCTACAGTGTGTTTGTTTAAAGTGGGTGTGTGCTATAAAGTGTGTGGAGTGGGTGCTACAGTGTGTTTGTTTAAAGTGAGTGTGTGCGTGTGGATGTGTGTGCTATGTGCGTTTGGTGGTTGTTGTTGTGTAGTGTTCATTGTTCGTTTAGCAGCCTGATGGCCTGGGGATAGAAGCTTCTTCTGAGTCTTTCTGTGCTCGCCTTGAGACTCCGGTATCGCTTGCCTGACCGCAGCAGTTCAAAGAGGCAGTTGTTCGGGTGACTGGAGTCTTTAATGATTCTCTTAGCCTTGCCCTTGCAACGCTTGTTGTAAATGTTCTGGAGGGTGGGGAGCCCCCCTCCAATTGTGCGTTCGGCTGAACGTGTCACTCTTTGTAGTCTGCTTCGGTCTTGTGCAGTGCTATTCCCAAACCAGGAGGTGATGTTGCCGGTCAAGATGCTCTCTATTGTACATGAGTAGAAGTTCTTAAGGATCTTCTGACTGACTTGGAACTTCCTTAGGCGCCTGAGGAAGTAGAGGCGTTGTCGTGCCTTCTTCACAACACTGTCAATGTGTGTGGTCCATGTCAAGTCCTCGGATATGTAGGCTCCGAGGTACTTAAAGCTGTTGACTCTCTCAACCGGTGCCCCGTCGATGCTGAGGGGGCTGTAGTCCTTGACCCCCGACCTCCTGAAGTCCACAATCATCTCCTTTGTTTTGCTGACGTTCAGGGAGAGGCTGTTTTCCTGGCACCATCCCGCCAGGACCTTGACCTCTTCCAGGTAGGCCCTCTCGTCGTTGGCAGAGATCAGGCCCACCACCACTGTGTCGTCAGCAAATTTGATGATTGTATTGCTACTCCGCTGAGCCACACAGTCGTGTGTGTACAGGGAGTAGAGGAGGGGACTCAGAACACAGCCCTGGGGGGCCCCTATGTTGAGGGTGATGGATGAGGAGATGCAGTTGCCTGCTCTCACCACCTGGGGTCTGCCAGTCAGGAAGTCCAAGACCCACTGGCAGAGGTCATAGTTCAAGCCCAGGTCCCTGAGCTTGGCTATGAGTATGGAGGGGACTATGGTCTGTAGTCGATGAATAGCATTCTCACATAGTTCCCCTGCCTCTTGTCCAGGTGTGATGCTGCTGTGTGCAGCACATGGGCTATGGCGTCCTCCGTGGACCTGTTGGGGCGGTATGCAAATTGCAGGGGGTCCATGTTGATGGGGAGGGAGGAGCAGATGTAGCCCTTTACTAGCTTCTCAAAGCACTTCATGGCTATGGAGGTGAGAGCTACAGGGCGGTAGTCGTTGAGGCAAGCAGGCTTGGATTTTTTTGGGTACAGGGATAATAGTGGACTTCTTCAGGCAAGTGGGGATGACAGCCTGTTCTAAGGACTAGTAGCGTGTCCCGTTAGTGCCAAAGGGAAAACAGAGCCCCTATCGTATAAAATACTCAGACCCAAAGACCCAAGACCACTCTGGCCGTCGCCACCTTTGACATGAACGCGGCTAGCTGAGCAATGTTAGTTGCTGCTGCCAGGTTCTGTACAGCCCACCCCGCCACCTTCTCGGCATCAGCTTCCGGTCGGGGTGCCACATCATTTCCGGTCAAAGGATCGAGGCGAGTGGCTTGTCTAAGCGCAGCACGCCGGTCCTAAGCCCTCTGTGCCACCTGTGTAAGGGCAGATAGGCCTTGTCCAGGCCGTTAACACTCGACACCACCTGTCCTTTTGCGACATATTGGTAGACTGGGGGGAAACCTGGGCACAGCAGGTCCTGCCTGCTGCACGGGTAGCCTCTGAAAATATCCCCTACCATGCCATCGGGGACAGGCATCGGCGGGGCGGGGGCACAGGGAGTGGGACACCATTGGCTGCGGCCGCAGCCGCCATAATACTGGGGAAGACGAGCAACAGCCTTGACTGCTGTCTGACCTCCTCCAAGCATACATCCCGAGGGGCCGGGGTGAAAAAAACCAGCGTCTTAAAATATGATGCATGAAGGGCGCTTTCTCTAGCGCCCCAAGCAGAGTCACTGGTGCATAGATATATCTATGCACTGGTGTGTTAGGAGGTGCGCGGACTGATGACGACATCAATGATTGTCGCAGCGACTCAAGACGAGACAGGATTTCAGTTGTTTTGTCGTCGTCGGACATTCATAATAATCACAAGAAACATTCAGACATTAAACATTGTAAATTACGATTTGGCCCTCTTATCACACATGTGATCCAGACTTGGCGTGACACTCAGAAAGTGGGTACAAAACGCCATCAATGGCACACGCATTCCCCTCTATTTAATAACAATCTTCTCCTTATTGGACAACAACCTATTAGATACCCTAGATGGGAAAAGAAAGGCATACACACATTGGGGGATATCTTCGATAACTCTGGTCTCCGCTCTTTTCAGGATATATCCAACGGATATGATCTCCCCGGAACCTCCTTTTTCTTTTATTTACAAATAAGAGCAGCTCTGAAGGCTCATGGAGTGCCATGGGACGCTCCACTAGTGCATTACCGCTTTCACAAATTCTTTTATGACAAAGAGACATCGAGAGGCTTCGTTTCTGACTTTTATCGCCATTTACTCATGTCCTCGTATAAAGACCTTCCCCTGGATACGATTTGGAGAAAGGATGTCCCGGAGTTGGATGTAGATTTTGATTGGGATGCAGTCTGGGAAAATGTTCAGTTATCCTCACACAACCCAGATCACCAACAGATTCACCAAAATTTTATTCACAGGACTTATTTAACCCCTAGACGATTGAATTCAATGGGTCTCAGACCTGACTCTTTATGTACCTTGTCTCCAAACGGCGCCACAGGTACATTTATGCATATGTACTGGGAATGCCCCCCTGTTGTGAGTTTTTGGGAAAATGTTACATATCAGCTCTCGGAACGAGCGAGTGTCCATGTAGGATGATCACTGTACAGTCTGTATCAGTTATTGTCTTGTCATGTGTTGTTAAATTATTGTCTTGGGAAGTCTTTTTATGTATTATTGTATTGTTTGTGATATATGTTTTGTTTCATGTTGGAGAAAAAAAAATTATTTGATAAAAAAAAAAGAAACATTCAGACAGTGTTGGATCTAACAAAATGGATTTATATGGACACATTTATGGAAAATTCAAGCCCGGACCACAAAGCTTCTCAAAGGTTTAGCGCGACACGCGACGGCTCTTCCAACTCGTAGTGATGTTCTACCGGCAGCAAAAAAGTGAGTCTCTATAACAATATAACTGTTCTGTAGTTACTGAAACTGGTTGAATATGGCACCGCCCCACCTAGAATAATTTCCACCAGCCGCCACTGCTCCTTGTGTATTTTAGTTCACTCTCCCCCTGCCCTTTGTGCTGGTTCATCGTCTACGTTCAATGTTAGTGGAGTGTTCAGTGTCAGTGTATCTACTTATATCAAGTATATTAGTTTAGTTTGTTCTTATATTTATGGCTTTTCAGTTTGTTTATCTGGTTCTTATTGTTGATTGGTCAGCCAGGCTGTCAATCGTTTTCTTTTTCTTTTTTGTTCCTGTGGTTTTGTGGTTTTATCCTGTGCAGGGCCGGACTGGGGAAATAATTCATACCGGGAGATATAGCGCGAAATATAGCCCCAGTCAGGCCACTTTTTAAGCGGGGGGTCTGGGGGTCCCCCTCCAGGAAATTTTTTGTTACAAAGACTTAATTTCCTGCATTCTGGTGAATTTTAGTGCATGTGAATCACAAACTAATGAGCCAACAATTGCTTAGTACAATGTACTGTTATGGACCTCAAATAAAACTGTTGTGGCACTAGCAATGCTACTCTCTCCACCTTCAAAAAGAAAAAAGCAAGAGCACAACATATTTTTCTATTTACTATTATAATACAGTTAACCACTCTCTCCTGTAAGGGCCTTTCTTTTTCTTTGTTTTATCCCTCTCTCCTCCATCCTTTCTCTTTCTTCCACTGTCCATCTTGACATCAACGTTAATTGACTTTCGCTCTACTGTATCTCTCCCGAGTCCCTCACTACCTGGCTCATTGCCTGGCTGTTATTCTGCATCTGAGTGCCGTCTGCCATTCCATTCGCCCCCTCCGCTGTCAATCAGTTGTATTGCCTGGTCCCGCCTCCACCAATTACAAGCGGCAGCACGGCTCCATTGTGTGTGTGTGATCCGCCAGCCCGTGAGAGAGAGAGTCAGATAGTTCTCCAACTGTGGCAGACAGTGAAATCCTGGTTGTTCCCCACCCATCTAGATTATCTAACTATCGCGCCGCGCCGCCGCCACAACTAGAAACAATCGGCTAGCAAAAAAAAATTAAAAAATAATAATAATATAATTTTTTTTTTTTTTTTTTTTATAATTTTTTTTGTGCAGGCCAGGCCACCGGGAAAACTCCCGGTGCTCCCGATGGCCAGTCCGGGCCTGATCCTGTGCCTTATTTTTTCATTAAACACTTTTGGAAGTAGCCTCTACCTCCATTTGTCCTGCATTTGGATTCTACCTCCACACACCACATTCCATGTAGATCAAGGAACAGAGAAACTGTCGTATAGCTCAACTCCCTTTGGCATGGACTTTAGATTTTGTAACTCTGCAGATGTTCTACATGCACCTCCAGGTATATAAGATTAGATTAGATTCAAATGTATTGTCATTATACAGCACAAGTACAGTACAATGAAAAGAAGTTTGGCATTCAACCAGAGTGCAAATGTAACAGTAAAGTGCAATAGCAATATACAATGTACAGGTGATTAAACTGTTGAGCGTAGTTCTAATCAGATGTGTAAGAGATATATAACATACACAAGGTAAGGGGAAAATATTAAAAGCATAATGTGGCCTCTTTAAATGCATTCTTGTAGAATCGAATATACACTGTGATTTAAGATAGGAGACTGGGTCAAACAAGGGATTGGGCGGGGGGGGGGGGGGGTGAGGGTCTTCATGGTAGATTTCACGCCTGTCATTTGGTGGCCCAACGCTTACCCCAATGATCTGGCTCTTGGTCATCCCAGTAAAGTTGGGCCGTTCTCACACTGAGTGTGTGTGTGTGTGTGTGTGTGTGTGTGTGTGTGTGTGTGTGTGTGTGTGTGTGAGTGTGTGTGGGTGTGTGTGTGTGTGTGTGTGTTCACACGCATGAGTGCACTCACATTCTTCATGACTCAGTGCCCGAACAGTTACAACTCTCTCTCTTACACACACACACACACACACACACACACACACACACACACACACACACACACACACACACACACACACACACACACACACACACACACACACACACACACACACACACACACACACACACACACACACACACACACACACACACACACACACACACACACACACACACACACACACACACACACACACACACACACACATAGCTGGTTTACAGGAATACACCCATGGTCTTACCACTAACCTTTACCATTTACTTCCCCAAAGACACTTTCATTACCCCTCAGCATTGAAGGTAG
>NC_140166.1:182785910-182815910 GCF_963971535.1 Notolepis coatsorum | reverse complement strand
GATAGATAGATAGATAGATAGATAGATAGATAGATAGATAGATAGATAGATAGATAGATAGATAGATAGATAGATAGATAGATGTTTTACAAATCCCCCCTTGGTCATAATTTTATTATGACCATATTCATATCTATAAAACCACCACCACAATATTATGAAAACAGCTAATAATTAATCATACCAATCTTTTTATAAAAAAAAAACAAGTAAAAACTCCATATACTCTCCAAACATGAATCAACCATATTTCTATATCCAAATTCCATTATTCTCTACTCCTAGGAAGCCATTTTCCTAATCACACATTCAGGAAGTCCAACGCAGCAGTAGAACAATAGCTTTTAACGCGTCATAAGGCAAGGCTATGAGAAGATGTTAATGCTTCATAAGGCAAGGCTATGAGAAGATGTTAATGCTTCATAAGGCAAGGCTATGAGAAGATGTTTTTAATGCTTCATAAGGCAAGGCTATGATAAGATGTTAATGCTTCATAATCATAAGGCAAGGCTATATGAGAAGATGTTAATGCTTCATAAGACAAGGCTATGAGACGATGTTAATGCTTCATAAGGCAAGGCTATGAGAAGATGTTAATGATTCATAAGGCAAGGCTATGAGAAGATGTTAATGCTTCATAAGGCAAGGCTATGAGAAGTTGTTGTTAATGCTTCATAAGGCAAGGCTATGAGAAGATGTTAATGCTTCATAAGGCAAGGCTATGAGAAGATGTTTTTAATGCTTCATAAGGCAAGGCTATGATAAGATGTTAATGCTTCATAAGGCAAGGCTATGAGAAGATGTTAATGCTTCATAAGCAAGGCTATGAGAAGATGTTTTTAATGCTTCATAAGGCAAGGCTATGATAAGATGTTAATGCTTCATAAGGCAAGGCTATGAGAAGATGTTAATGCTTCATAAGACAAGGCTATGAGAAGATGTTAATGCTTCATAAGGCAAGGCTATGAGAAGATGTTAATGCTTCATAAGGCAAGGCTATGAGAAGATGTTTTTAATGCTTCATAAGGCAAGGCTATGAGAAGATGTTAATGCTTCATAAGGCAAGGCTATGAGAAGTTGTTGTTAATGCTTCATAAGGCAAGGCTATGAGAAGTTGTTGTTAATGCTTCATAAGGCAAGGCTATGAGAAGATGTTGTTAATGCTTCATAAGGCAAGGCTATGAGAAGATGTTAATGCTTCATAAGGCAAGGCTATGAGAAGATGTTAACGCTTCATAAGGCAAGGCTATGAGAAGATGTTAATGCTTCATAAGGCAAGGCTATGAGAAGATGTTAATGCTTCATAAGGCAAGTTTATGAGAAGATGTTAATGATTCATAAGGCAAGGCTATGAGAAGTTGTTAATGCTTCATAAGGCAAGGCTATGAGAAGATGTTAATGCTTCATAAGGCAAGGCTATGAGAAGATGTTAATGCTTCATAAGGCAAGGCTATGAGAAGATGTTAATGCTTCATAAGGCAAGGCTATGAGAAGATGTTGTTAATGCTTCATATAGCAAGGCCATGTGAACTGTTTTGTTGAAGTACACATTGCCTCAATGATTTACGTTATCACACTATGTCTATCATATTCGTTTTGGAGTTTTTTCATCGAGTTTAATGGGAAGTGATTGGCATCCAGTAAGTGCATGGGGAAATTATTCACGTTACTTTGGTCATAATGCCGCACACAAAAACTCATAAGAGGGGAAGGTGACTCAGAAAAACGTCTGGCAGCATGATGTCACACAAATGGCCCATCCACACCTACACACCTACAGCCTGCGACGAGGTGCTGCATTGTCTCATTAGATCTGAACGAGCCCTCAGAGAGTCTCTCGCTCACTTCCAGGGAGAACCTCCAAGGAGCTCCAGAGGTTAGTCAACAGCATTCCAGTCCAGATCAACACTTACTCAGGTCCCTACTTCAGCTAAACACATCAGTGGCTCCCCACAACTTCACTCTCCGGGAAGGAGGGAAATACTGGTCCCTGGGGAGGGAGGGAGGGAGGGAGGGAGGGAGGGAGGGAGGGAGGGAGGGAGGGAGGGAGGGAGGGAGGGAGGGAGGGAGGGAGGAGGGAGGGAGGGAGGGAGGGAGAAGATGTTAATGCTGGTGGTGGTGGTGAAGGAGGCAATTTCCACTCTACATTGTGGGGAGCGCTTTGAGCGTCTAGAAAAGTGCTATATAAATGTAATGATCATTCAGTCATTCATTCAGGGAGGGCGGGATGGAGAGAATGACAGTGGGGGGGGGGGGGGAAGGAAGAGGGGAAGTATTGAGGGAGAAGATTAGGGTTAATATGGATATAGAGAGGGAGGGATGAATGGATGGATGGATGGGAAGAAGGAGGTAGTGACCAAGGGAATGAGGGAAGTAGAAAGAGAGAGATGAAGGAAAGAAAGGAAAGGGTGAAAGAGAGAAAGAGGTGAGTTGCAGAGAGGAGGGGGAGAGAAGAGGTGCAGCGTCACCTCTTCAAAGGGACTGAAGGCTGAAGCCTATGAAACTAGGAGAATGTGCAGATTTATGAGGTGTGGCAGATCTCTCACTCCCTCTCTCCGCCTCTCGTCTCCATCTCTCGCTCTCTTTAGAGAACTCAGGACTTAACCCTTTCAGGGGTGAACTTGTTTAGTCTTGGTTTCAAGTTGACAATGAAAACAAACCTTGCCTGACTGTAGCTGATTTCCGATCAGCTGTAACCACAGTCCACTGTGTCCCGACTCATAATTTACTGTGCCCAACCATGATTTATTTTTTCAATCATCTTTTCTTTTTTCTTTTTCTTTCACAAGACATACTAATACCACATTGTACAATTAGGGAGTGATAACAGTATATAAATGTCAATATGATATCAATTATTAGTACCCACATATGGTACATATGGAGACAAAGGCAAAGGGAATAGAGTGCACAAAAAACGAAGACAAAAAGACAGAAAGCAATAATCATATCCCATCCTCCCCATACCATGGGGGCAAAGATTTATCCCAATAGTTGCTGGGCCGCAAATAAATTAGACTCAGTGGGGATTTAAAGATGGAAACATAACTAAAGTAATATAAAATAATAATAATAATTTTTAAAAAAGAAGAACATTTGGATAAAGTGGGAACTGGATACCAGATAATAGATTTTGTGTTTACTGCAGAGCAGAGGGACAGAGACCCATGTTACTGACCAAATGCTCTATATCAGTGATGGTTGTTGGAGTGTAGAGCTATTATTATTAAAAAATTGCATTTACAGCACCTTTAATTTTGCTTTCTTAAGCTTTCTGGGTATTTAATATTGCAGGCAATTAGATCATTCGTCAGATATGTTAGATTGTAGATCTGCCTCCCAACCTTTCTTAACTTTCATTATACAACGGCATGCACATTTCTCGATTCTGATTGGCTGAAACAGTCCATTTACACGTCTTTATTGGCAACAATCCACGGTCCTGGGCTCAGGACCCGCCCACAACTGAATCACATATCACTCCGCCGGCTCACTCCGGGAGAAAACAAGATCGCGGACACCGCCACACCCCCCCCCCCCCCCACACACACACACACACACACACACACACACACACACACACACACACACACACACACACACACACACACACACACACACACACACACACACACACACACACACACACACACACACACACACACACACACACACACACACACACTCCTGTCTGCAACGCGGGGGATAGTCAGACTGAGAGAGAGCTGGGTGCTGCGCTGTTCTAAGTGAGCATGGCCTATTGAGTTGATTGATTGATTGATTGCTAATATTACTGTACGCTTGGTTTCCAACTGGTTAAGTTTAGGCCCTCTACAGTAGGTTTAAAAAAATAAATAAAAAATAGGGCGAAGAAAAAGTTTTTTTCCTATAGGGCAAAGAAAACTTTTTAATTTGTTTTACCTACTTTCTATAGAAGCATCTAAGAATGATGCATCTGGTAATAAAATTTTCAATCAATCATTCCAATAATACACAGTTGGATGTGTTAGTTGGTTGGATGCACTTCAAGCTGCTTCCACATGAGGCAACTTCTCTCAATCATTCCAATAATACACAGTTGGATGTGTTAGTTGGTTGGATGCACTTCCGATCTGCTTCCACATGGAGGCAAATTGTCTTTTTTGTAGTTGTGGGAACTACTTTTTCTGGCGGATGGTTTTTTCAATAAATCTTCGATTAATGTGTGTTTATTGTATAGAAATAAGGTTGGATGAATGTGGCAGTTGTATAAAAGCTTTACACCACTTGCAGTCGTGATTTGTGAACAATAAACCATGCCTAGGGGGGTCTAACGACCACCCCTAGGCATGGTTTATTGTTCACAAACCACTCCTGCGCGTGATGTAATGCTTAACTAAAGGATCGGTTACTTGGTCCACAAGGCAAGTAAACAGTAGATGAGAGAAGTTAGGCCTTTTCTATCACTTTTCTTAATGAAAGGGTTTACTATAGGATTTGCTTTGACATCAATCTGGCATCCTGTCAGACAACTCTGCGTTTTGGATAGACCATTTCTCTGACAGCTGGATGAAACTATACAAGTCTGGTTCATCAAAGAGATCCCCCTGCGTTGCATCTCCTATGTAGGATTTTTTTCAATCAATCGCTTTCCCTCCTTTCTTAATCGCTTTATTCTTCCAAACTGGAGCAACTACAGATTTCTGGGGGTCCTCTTTTACTATTTGAGAAACATTAATCAAGGCTTTACGAGACATCGTAATGGATGGATGGTCCTGTAGGTTGACAGTCTAAATGCCCAACACCAAGGTGATACTCCTCCCCCAACAGCGATTTCTATATAGTACCAATCTGGTATTCTGTTACTCTTCCATCCCGATCTGCTTTGTTGTTTTACTACTTGAGCCCAATAAAACCCAATTATACCATTTGAAATTTGGGAGGCCGAAGCCACCTCTGGTTGAATGTGCATCACAGGTGGACCCTAATCCACAATGGACTTAAATAATTATCCAGAGTAGTAGGTTCCCAAACAGCGACACAGACACAGCAGATGAAAAAAGAACAGGGTAATTTGATTACAAATTGTTAATCTTACAGACAAAAGTTGGTGTCAGGAAGGGGTAGACTGGCAGCTACACATGCACCAAAATGGTGGAGTTAGTACACACTTCAGTTACTGGTGTCACACTTACTGTACACAAGCCCTCCCTTCGCAGACTGCAGAGACACGCGTGAAATACTATACCTCCCTCCCTCCCATAGAGACACGCTAATCTTTGCCCAATGCTGAAACTTATTTCTCATTGAGCTTAATAATGGTCTTAGGTTGGTTTCAACCTTCATGGGAGGGTGTCACCCATATTCCTAAATATTCGATGCCTCTAGTAGACCATTTAAACTTCCATTTGGAAGAATAAGACGATGGGCAAAAGCCAGATAGTGGGAGAGCCTCTAATTTTTCCCAATTATTTCTACATCCCGAGTATTCTGACAACTCCTCAATAATCTCAAGTATGGTCTGCATATAACATACATTTGTGTTCCTTATCTCTAACTGTTATACCATGAATATTATTACTCTCTCTTGTCTTTTGGGCCAATGGCTCCAAAGCTACAAGTAAATAGTATAGTATAGTAAATAGTATTCCCATCAATCAATCAATCAATCAATCAATCAATCAATCAATCAATCAAATGTATTTATATAGCACGTTTAAACATGACGCTTGTCAACCAAAGTGCTTCACATAGCTAAGCTAAGAACAAAGAAAAGTATAAAATAAACAGAAAAAAAAAGAAAAAAAATCACCAGATAGACAAAGGAAAAACAGAACAACACGTCAACAAGTACGGCAAGAGTCAAAGTGAGTCAGGGAAGGCCAGGCATGGCTGGTGTTGAGCTGTAGCCAGCCAGCTAGCGTTGATGCTATTCAATGCTATCAATAGCTAACCAACTAAATACAATAGACAGTGGTATCCTGAGGTAACGTTAGATACAGACAACGTTTGCTAGTCGAAAGGACTGGACACAGGGACAAGTTAAACATCAATCAATTACTTTAATACAACACAGGTAGTTTGAGCCGCGGTCTCTCTCTCTCCACTCCTTTGGAAACTAACGTTACGTTAGTTCAAAAGCACAGAACCGGACAACACAACAACAAGCAACGATAACACTTCCGGTCGGGGGGTTTCAAAATAAAAGAGCGATGTCTAAAACAGGAAAGACATTTATTTTGTAAATTTGTGGCACGCACTTATTTCTCGAGACAATTTCGTTTTTACAGAAACCTTTTTTTAAATGAAAACGAAATGAAAACGAAAAAGATCAAAATCGTTTTCGTCTGGACATGGCCCAAATCATCATTGACTGTTTAGTTCATCATTAGTTCAATTCTCAGAATTTAAGCCTTTTATTTGAGTGGCTATTGCATATAATTGAATAACATAACATAAAACAAAAGCAAAATCTATATTTGTGGCACAGACAGCGTTCCACAGGATGCAAAAACAATTCTAATCACACTGGTTTGATCATCTTCATCTCCTTCCATGTCCCCTCCTCCTCCTCCCTCCCCCTGCTCCCCGTCATCTCAACATCTGGTTCCAATCTCAAACAGAAACTACTAACGTAAGAGCAGCATCAACAATAATACTCCTCTCCTCATCCTTTTCCCCACTCCATCCTCCATGCCTACCTCATTTACTGGCAATCCTGAATGATTAGTCTGATCTGACGAGATAGGCCGGGGTTTGTTTCTCTATCAAATTGACGCATAAACAAAATATCCTCTCATGAACCCCCCCCCCCACACACACATGTAGAGTAAGATAGAGAGAGAGAGAGAGAGAGAGATAGAGAGAGAGAGAGAGAGAGAGAGAGAGAGAGAGAGAGAGAGAGAGAGAGAGAGAGAGAGAGAGAGAGAGAGAGAGAGAGAGAGAGAGGAGCAGTGGAGAGAAAGCTGATGTTACATTTGATTTTGAGTTACAATTGTTATCAAAATAATCATCCTTTTCCCTGTTCCTATCACTGATTGTTTTAGCAGTATTGCTTTGGTCACACGCTTAATTAAATAAAATTTAATTGAAAATGGAAAAGTTAAGAAAGAAAAAAAAATGGGAAAAAAGTTTCTTTGGAAGAACTGAATACAATAGATGATGAACAGCAGGGCACTGACCATGACCTCCAGAGGTGAAAGGTCAACCCATTGTTAGGATTTGGGGGGTGATGGGTTAGACTAGAGGTCAGGGGTTAACAGGTAGCACACAGAGCTGGCGGATCTTTATGGCTGCAGGAGGGGGTGTGTCTGTCTGTCTGTCTGTCTGTCTGTCTGTCTGTCTGTCTGTCTGTCTGTCTGTCTGTCTGTCTGTCTATCTGTCTGTCTCTCCAGAAGGGATGATCTGTCTGCACTTTCAACCTTTGACCCGTTCCAGATTGTCTCCCGCGCGCGCTCTCTCTCCCCTCCCTCTTGCTTGCTCTCTCTCACCCTCTTCCCTCCCTCCCTCTCTCTCTCTCAGCGAGTATGGTTATACACCTCATATGCTACTGTAACCATTCACATGCTGAGAGACATTAGGCACGCTTGTCTTGTACCATGAGATGTGAACCTTGACCTCCACACGGCTCCTTACTTCCAGTCACGCTCAGCCCCTCGGCGGGTATCAATGACTCAGCACCAGGGAGGAACAGGGATGGTGAGAGAAGGAAGACCAGGGGCTGAAACAGGATCAGACTGGGACTGCGCTGAATGCAACATGATTTGTGGGTGGGATTGGGTGAGAGAATATTGGTTGGACAGAAAAGGATACATCCGCTCTCTGATGCCAAGCTCTTCCTCTCTGTTTCCCCCTGCCTCGAACCCGCCACCTGAGAGCTTGCCATCTCTCCCATGTTTCACTGAGGTTCAGCAGAGCCACATTGAAAAAACCCTCAGAGGAATGAAACCATCCACATGCACCCTGGATCCCATTCCAACTGCCCTGCTCAAGTCAAACATCCCCAGCATCAGCCCAATCATCACCCAGGCTGTTAACCTCTCCCTTCAAACTGGCCATATCCCATCTGCCCTCAAAGTTGCCATCATCCGCCCCCTCCTAAAGAAGCCCACCCTGGACCCGGAGGTTCTTGCCAACTACAGGCATATTTCGAACCTTGCCTTCCTATCCAAGGTTTTGGAAAAGGTAGTTGCCTCCCAGCTCCAGGACCACCTTAAAAATAACACCCTGTTCGAGAAGTTCCAGTCAGGCTTTCGCTCATCCCACAGCACGGAAACAGCTCTGCTCAGGGTGACGAATGACCTTCTAATGACCGCTGACGCAGGATCACCATCACTCCTCATCCTCCTCGATCTGACAGCGGCATTTGACACTGTGGACCACACCATCCTCCTGGAGAGCCTCCACAACACTGTTGGACTGTCGGACCATGCACTACAGTGGTTCCAGTCCTACCTCTTAGGCAGGACTGAATATGTCTCACTGGGAGGACACAAGTCCAGGCTGCTCGATGTCACCTGTGGTGTTCCGCAGGGGTCGGTTCTTGGTCCCATCCTATTCATCACCTACATGCTCCCCCTCGGTCGTGTCATTGGCAGACATGGAATGTCCTTCCACTGTTATGCCGATGACACACAACTCTACATAAAAACGGCCACAAACCCCTCTGCAGCTCTGTCATGCCTCACCACCTGTCTTGGGGAGATAAAGGCATGGATGAACAGCAACTTCCTCCAACTAAACAGCAAAAAAAACGAGGCACTTCTAATTGGCATCCCTCACCAGGTTCAGTCTTCATCCATATCACATCTCACATTTGACGGCCAGGTAATCCCCCTCTCCCCCTCAGTCACAAATCTGGGGGTTCGATTTGACCCCCACCTGACCTTCAACATCCACATAAAACACCTCTGCAAGACCTCATTCTATCACCTAAAAAATATATCAAAACTCCGTCCCACTCTAACCCTGTCAGATGCAGAGAAGCTTGTCCATGCATTTATCTCCTCAAGACTGGACTACTGTAACGGACTCTTCATCGGGATTCCTGGCAAGAGCATCCAAAAGCTGCAATACATCCAGAACAGCGCTGCCAGGATCCTGATGAGAGTCCGTAAACACGATCACATAACCCCCATCCTCCACTCACTACACTGGCTCCCCGTCTCATCCCGGATCGATTACAAAATCCTGATGCTCACCCATAACTGCATAAACGGACACGCACCCCTCTACCTTCAGGAACTAGGGATGCTCGATATTGGCTTTTTTACTGATACCGATATACCGATATTGTCCAACTCTTAAAGGAAAACTCCAATATTTTGGGAAATTAGCTTATTTAACATCTTCCCTGGAGTTAGACAAGAAGATACATACTTTTTTGTCTCTGTGCATGCATTAGGCTTAGGGAACAGCCGCTCCGTTAGCGTAGCTTAGCTTCATCACTGGAAGTGGGTCAGATTTGTACCCTGACGTTCCCTACAGTGCCCTACAGTCACGAAATACACTCCAAATACAACTCCAAAACGTTCCTGTAAACATGTTGTGACCTGTGTATTTACCACGTGGAGAAATAAAAAAAAATGTTGCCTAACCACTCCTCTCTGGGCGCAGTCAGTGATTTCAACGTGACGCGCGGTTTGTTTACATTCTCATTCATTCAAAGGATCTGAACCGATTGAAGTTTATGGATACCATGACTTAAAATCCTCTTACCTTGACGATTAAAAGCCTCCCCAATTTAGAAAACAGTATTCCAATGGCTGGTCTTGATAGGCTGCTAGCTAACGGAGCTAACCAACAAACACAGAACCGGGCGGACACTAAAGCAAATAACGAGAGCAATGACTTCAGGTCGGGGGGGTTTCAAAATAAAAGAGCGACGTCTATAGCACCAGAATACGTTTATTTTGTACATTATCTAACGTTAACACGAACCTAAACTAACTTTAGGTTAGTTGTAACGTTAGTTTAGGTTTGTGTTAACGTTAGATAATGTACAAAATAAACGTATTCCGCTGCTATAGACGTCGCTCTTTTATTTTGAAACCCCCCCGACCGGATGTCATTTCTCTCGTTGCTTTAGTGTCCGCCTGGTTCTGTGTTTGTTGGTTAGCTCCGTTAGCTAGCAGCCTATCAAGACCAGCTATTGGAATACTGTTTTCTACATTGGGGAGGCTTTTAATCGTCAAGCTAAGAGAATTTTAAGTCATGGTATCCGTAAACTTCAATCGGTTCGGATCCTTTGAATGAATGAGAATGTCAACAAACACGGCGTCACGTTGAAATCACTGACTGCGCCCAGAGAGGAGTGGTTAGGCAAAAAAGAATTCTGAGTATATTTGCTTAGAAAACGTAATTGTCGCATTCAATTATTTTGTATTTCTCCATGTGGTAAATACACAGGTCACAACACGTTTACAGGACCGTTTTGGAGTTGTATTTGGAGTGTATTTCGTGACTGTAGCTGTAGGGCACTGTAGGGAACGTCAGGGTACAAATCTGACCCACTTCCAGTGATGAAGCTAAGCTAGGCTAACGGAGCGGCTGTTCCCTAAGCCTAATGCATGCACAAAGACAAAAAAGGTATGTATCTTCTTGTCTAACTCCAGGGAAGATGTTAAATAAGCTATTTTCCCAAAATGTTGGAGTTTTCCTTTAATTTCCGATACCGATATCAACCGATACCGATATATGCAGGGTTTCCCCCCCCAAAAAACTGAATAATTTCAGGTAATTAACATTACATATCTCTTGTTGTGTAATTAACACAACATTATGCATTCTTTGACAATAAATCAAATAATAATTTGTTCTTACTTGCTTGCCTGGGTAAATAAAGGTTAAAGCTTTTTCTCTGTTGGAATCATTCTGATGACAGCAGCAGAGAGGGTAGGATCTTTGAACTGAATAATACTGTGTACATCATTTTGTGACTAAATTGTGTTGTGGAAATAGTTTGTAATTAGTTTCACCCAGCTGACAGAAACTGGAGGTGTGGCCTTTTGCTGCAGGTGTCACTCATCAGTAATTAGTGATAGTGATTTAAGGACTTGCTGGCCTAGCGTCAGCGAAGCGTCGAGAAACGAAGAGGGACAAAGAGGAGTTTTCCTGGAGTTCTCAGCAGAGGGATCCACCGATCCACCCAGTGCTAAGCACACCATAATCCTATATTTCCCTCCCACTCTGCTATTCCCCTACTATCTCGCTTCCTCCCTACAACCTTCTCCCTGCCACTCTTGACACCACAATGTGCCTCATACCTATATCCACAATCTGCTCCTCCAGAACTGACTCTACCCATCCACGCCAGTTTGCTAGCAACCCGGCAAATCTCTCCTACCCTCCTACAGCCACTAATACACCTGTCACAGTACGGGGAGGCTTATGGAATTGTCAATCAGCAGTCAAGAAAGCTGACTTCATTACTGCCTACGCCCATAGTCTAAATCTGCAGCTCCTGGCTCTAACTGAGACCTGGATAACTCCCAATAACTCATCAACACCTGCAGCATTATCTACAAACTATAACTTCACTCACACACCTCGACCCTCCAGACGGGGTGGAGGCACTGGCCTCATGACATCTCCTTCATGGGCTTCAAACCTAACACAACTCCCAGAACTGTCACTCTCCTCCCTCGAATATCATGCAATATCTGTCTCTAATCCTTTCAATCTCACCATTGTTACACTCTATCGCCCTCCAGGTCCCCTCGATCACTTCATAGATGAGCTGGACATGCTTCTAAGCTCCTTACCGGAAGATGGTACCCCGCTCCTTCTATTGGGCGACTTCAACCTGCCTGACTCATCTCAGTCGGTCCCAGTGGTCTCCCTCCTACAACAATTTGACCTGACTCCCACTGCCATGCCTCCCACCCACAAAGCAGGCAACTCCTTGGATCTCATATTTTCCCGTAACTCCAGCATCATTAACACCACGGTAACTCCCCTACATGTATCTGACCATTCCTTCATATCCTTCTCACTAACTCTCATGCTTAACCGAAAGGTCTTCACCCCAACTCAAACCGTCTCACTCAGACGTAACCTGGCCTCCCTATCCCCCTCCACCCTCTCCTCTGACATAATATCCGCTCTACCTTTGAGTGACACCTTCTCTGCTCTCCCCACAGAGATGGCAACCTCCACCCTCCTCTCAGCCCTTGCAACCTCCTTTGACAAGCTCTGTCCCCTCGTTGAGAAACCTGCCCGCCGTTCCCCACCCAGTCCATGGCTGACGGATGCAGTGAGAGAACAAAGACAGGTCCTGAGAGCGGCTGAGAGGAAGTATAGAAAATCACGCCTCACTGCTGACATCGACACATATCACAACCTCTTGTTAACATTCTCCAAAACCATTACTAATGCCAAAGCTTCTTTCTTTCACCATAGGATCGAGGCCTCTGCCAAGAATCTTCGCAAACTGCATGCTACCATGTCCTCCCTCCTCACTCCCCCCCCACCCCCTCTTCCCTCATCTTTTTCTGCCGAAGACTTTGCGATCTTCTTTGAGGAAAAAGTGGAGAACATCCGCAGCTCCTTCTCCCAACCCCCACCCATTCCAAACGCTGAATCGAGAACCTCATCCTTCACTCTGTCATCTTTCTCTCCCATTACAGAAGCCGAGACCCTGACACTGGTAACGTCGAACCGTCCGACTACATGCCAGCTGGACCGGCTACCCTCCCCACTCCTCCAGACCATAGCACCGGACATCCTCCCATTCCTAACTGCAACAATCAACTCCTCACTCAACTCGGGGGTGGTCCCCACCTCCCTAAAACAAGCCAGAGTCACGCCCCTCATAAAAAAACCAACCCTGAACCCCACCGTCATAGCCAACTATCGTCCTGTCTCTCTTCTCTCCTTTCTTTCTAAAACACTTGAACGTGCTGTATCCAACCAACTTACTGCTTATCTCTTACAGAATGACCTCCTAGACCCCAATCAGTCTGGCTTCCGGACTGGCCACTCCACAGAAACGGCCCTCATTGCGGTCACAGAGGCACTTCACTTAGCAAAAGTGAAAGGCCTCTCCTCTGTCCTGATTCTCCTAGATCTATCTGCAGCCTTCGACACAGTCAACCATCAGATCCTCCTCGCGGCCCTCGCAGGAATGGGAGTGGCTGGATCTGCGCTGACATGGCTGACATCATACCTCAACGACCGCTCCTACCAAGTGTCATGGAGAGGGACTCTGTCGGCCACCCGCCCCCTCCGGACGGGTGTCCCCCAGGGCTCGGTCCTAGGACCCCTTCTCTTCTCCCTCTACACTAAATCACTGGGTAACATTATCACGTCTCATGGCTTCTCATATCATTGTTATGCCGATGATACTCAACTCTTCCTCTCCTTCCCTCCCTCAGATATCCACGTCTCTGAGCGGATCTCGGCCTGTCTGTCCGACATCTCCGCCTGGATGACGACCAACCACCTCAAACTGAACCTAAGCAAAACAGAATTGCTCCACCTGCCGGCCAAATCCTCCCCCCTGACCGACCTCTCCATCACAGTCGAGAATGCAGCTGTGACCGCGTCCCCGACCGCCAAGAACCTTGGTGTTGTCCTCGACGACCAGTTGAACTTCTCTGCTCACATCGCAGCGACAACCAGAACCTGCAGATTCCTCCTGAGCAACGTCAGAAGGATACGCCCCTTCCTGACAAAAGAAGCCACCCAACTCCTCATCCAATCAACAGTCATCTCCCGCCTCGACTACTGCAACGCACTGCTAGCTGGCCTCCCGGCCACTGCCACCAAGCCTCTTCAACTCATTCAAAATGCAGCGGCCCGCCTGATATCAAACCTACCGAAGTCGGCCCATGTCACCCCACTTCTTAGGGACCTGCACTGGCTCCCCATTGCTGCACGTATCCGCTTCAAGGCCCTCGACCTAGCATACCGTGCAGCAAAGGGAACCGCTCCCGCCTACCTCCGGTCAATGGTCTCTAACTACACACCCTCAAGACCCATACGCTCTGCATCTTCTGGCCGCCTCAGACCTACTCCTATCCAAGCTCCCGGAGGGTCATCAAAGAGAAGCCACCTATTCTCAGTCCTTGCCCCACAATGGTGGAATGAACTACCCATCCCAGTTAGGACAGCCGAATCCCGTCCAATCTTTCGCCGTCGACTAAAGACTCACTTCTTCAACCATTATCTGAAATGATTTAAAAAAAAAGAAAAAAAAAAAAAAAATCTAACCCTGACTAACCTTACTGTCATGCACTTGTCCTAATAAACTAACCTACACTGTAACACGCAACACTTGATGAACATTGTTACTCAGCTGATAGAGTTGTACCCTTCTTGCTGTCTTGTCGTACAGAACTTGTAAGTCGCTTTGGATAAAAGCGTCAGCTAAATGACTAAATGTAAAAATGTAAATAAAAAAATTTAAATAAAAATTAAAGATAATTATTTTTTTGAAAACCGATACCGATATTTTCCGATATCACATTTTTATGCCAATATCGGTAGGCCGATAATATCGGACATCCCTATCAGGAACTCATCACTCCACAATCCTCCACCCGCACCCTCAGATCCGCAGGTAGCCTGCTCCTTCAGGTCCCCAATACCCGGCTCTGCACCATGGGCGACCGAGCCTTCTGCACGGCTGCACCACGCCTGTGGAACAGCCTCCCCATCCAGCTGAGGGCACCACAGAGCCTGGACTCTTTTAAAGCAGGCCTGTACCTGTTCGAAAAGACATTTGACTGTTAGCTTTTTATTTTTATTTTCTTGTGCTGTTGTTTTTTTAATTGTCTGTTTATACTATGTTTTTAATTAACTATGTTCTATTTTTATCTTATTTTTATTCTGTATTTTATTTTATTTGTTTTACTAATAACTATTTAATTTTTTTAACTATGTTTTAACCCTGTAGTGTAGCACTTTGGGATCCCAGCAAACAAAAAGTACATTACAAATTCAATCTATTATTATTATTATTATTACAGACCCAAAGAATTTGTAAATAATTAACAAATATATATAGACACAGCAAGAATTGTTTTGTACATACTAAAATAATAGGTACTGTAAATACTGTACATCCAGAATTGCTCTGTATCCGAGAGTGCTGATATCTTCTTCTGCTACTGTACAGACCAACCAAAGCACCCATGCTAGAGACTATACGTTTGAGCCCAGTTACGATGCCATGGTTTATGACATTACACTCTATGTACTGAAGCTCTGACCAATCACACTGTTGTGAAGGGCCAGATTAAACCGAATATATATATTTATTTATATATATATATTTAATTGTATTTGTATATTCTCTAATATTCCCTGATATCCCTTGTATATTCCTTGTACAATATGCATTGAATATCCATTCTAGCCTACTGAACATCCCATAATAGTCTCCATTCTACTATTGGTCGAGACCTTGGTGCCAGGCTGCCATACCCCTCAGACCCAGTTCAAACGTACCGCTCCACATGTACGAACAAGTCCTAGTTCCGCGTAGGAATCTGGCTACCGCACCACTAATGGGACTATTTGTTCATAGTGCGTATATATATACTGCGCTACTAAAGTAGGACTTCATTTTCAGTCCAGTTTCTTACCCTCCAATAGAGTCACAGACGTAAAGCCTCCCCGCGACGCCACGTGTGGGAGTAAGGCCAAGTTCGCCTACCATCGGTATTGAGACATCGTGTATATTAATATTTGAATAGTCATATTTGGCACTATATCGTCGAGTTGGACGTAGTCTATTAAGCTAATAATAGTCTGTTAATATATAGTGCTTCGTGCGGTGAGAATACTACCGTAGTCAGTACCCCATCGTTTCGGGCAGAGAACTGGCTGCTTATCCAGGGTGGTTGACCCCACGTGAAGCTGCACCCGAGGAGCCCCAGAGCCGACGAGCGAGTGGACCTGTATACCGGATTATTCTACCGACGACAGCCCGCCTTCCCAGGCACGGATTATGCTTTGTATACTTTGATTATTCCATGGATAAAGACCCCCGACACTGCCGTGTGTTGGAACCCCCCCCCCCTGGAGAGGACGCAAGGTGAGGAGACGCTCTGCAAGACGAGGTCGCTTCATGTCTCTCCTCCGTGGACCGGACGACGCCGGCCCACAAAGAGTCCACCTGCTTTCATCTGTGGTCCAAGGATCGCCGGCGCATTGAACGGCACTACAGTGGGTTCACCTGGGATACCCTTGGCCGGATGAGGCAGCCGGATTCTACCCCCCCCCCCCTTCCTACTCCTGTCGGCTTACAAGCGACCGGATTAACCCCCCCTAGTGTGTCCAGTATATAATCATTAAAGTATCATTGCTGTTATTCCTTAAACTATTCCAGGTCGTATATGTACCACCTGCGCCTTCAGAGATTGGACATTCTCTATTGATATACCGACGAGTACTCTTGCCATAAAAGTGCATACTAATTTCCATTCATAAATGTGATTGATTTGATTAAGTGCTTGCTCTACACACCATCGCTGTGTAGAAATAAAGACCTATTTCTAATTCGTACATTTGTGTTGGATCCGTTTCATCTACGTGACAGTGTTCATCATAATATATTTATGCCGTGTACTGGGTGGCCGAATATTAAGTACAAAGGTAGTGGTAGTAAGTATCATATCTAGTAATACAGTCAGGGAATTGTACCCCTCAGTTAAAATTGGTCCTTCGAGCCGGATGGTAATCAGTGTAATATTAATATAGTGTTATTAATATTGAAATGGCCTATGATGAACACTCCACGAAACGATCCTCCTAACCAACGCCCACAGCGCGAACGACGGCTCCCTCAGTACTTAGAGGCTTACGCTGTCAGTCAACAACCTAGTCTTCTACTAACAGTAAACGCGGTAAAACTAGAAAGTAAAAGTATGTCTAACCCCAACGCCCAGACTACCCCGACCATAGAGGCCCCTACGGGCTCTAATGTAACTGACCAAGTTCACGGTGGGGACCAGTGGGAACCAGACATGACTTCACACCCCGCCAGTACTGAAGAAGTAGTCCCCGACGAGTCCCGGGAGGAATACAACGCTACCGAGAGAGAACTCGGCACGGAAGAAGACGGGGAGAGCACCGTGGAGATAGAGCTCCAAGGCTCCGCAAGGAGTACCCAGAGGGAAGGCTCCCCTATACAACCGCCTTCTCCCAGCGAGGCAGAGAGGACCCTACAGCAGGCCTTCCTCATCAGCCTGAACGCCGCTGCTGAACGCGACCGACTGCAGATCCAGCAGCGGAGCGAAGAAGAGCATATACGTCTAGAACTAAGACGCATTCAGAGAGAAGAGAATGTGGCCCGAGACCGAGCAGACAGCCAGCGAGAAGCTGCTGGTGCTCTACGGGACGCAGAGCGCGACAGACAGCAAGCGCAACTAATAGAACAGCTGATCAGACGGACAACACCCTCTCCCTCCGCCAGAGGCTCCAGGAACTCGTCTAGACACACCTCCAGGGCGGCATCCCCTAGCCGAGTAAACAACCCTGAACTTGACCAACAGACGAGGTCTATACCCCCCACAGACCACCTCCCCCCACCGGTCCAAGCGAGACCTAGCAACCGGGAAGGAGCAGCATATCCTGTGGAGAGGCTAAACCAGAGACTACAAGCACTGGATGACCTAACTGAAGACGAAGAGGAAGAGGAGGAGAACCACGCCCGATGACAGCACAGTACTCTACCGGACCAGGAGGTCCGGTACAGCCCAGGCTATACTCCCGCGGAGCTGCGCTACAGACCCCCGACTCTATACACGGGTGAGCACGACGCACGACCCGCACCGAGGAACAGCACCTGGACAAGCGGGCCATGGTACACTGCCGGTACCAGCCCATACCAAGGAGCGGGAGGAGACTCGCCTAGGAGGCCTCTCCCCCAACGCTCGCCGATGTATCCACAGTCAGCGTCATACATTGGCATGCCTATGGTACCCGACTTCACCCAAGAGAACCGGGCCCAGTATACGGAACTCCGCATGTGTCTGGAGACCATGTTGGTGGATGTATTGGATGAACGCCATAAATACGCCATCCTACTGAAGCACTTAAAGGTGCCCCGCGCACATAATATAGCGCTCGCCTACGCGACTTCCACCACCCCATACACAGCAGCGCTGGTAGCATTGGACCAGAGGTATGGGCGCATATGGGATTACGTGATCCAGGAGATCCGACACATCGACCGCTTACCCCCAGCAATAGACAATCGAGCACTGGACGACCTGTCCATCAGAGTGCAGTCCCTGGTAGGGATGTTGGGAGCGCAGAGAGAGAAGGGGAGGCATGAACTTTACGCCAACTCAAATGTGGAAAGGATCTTGGAGAAGCTGCCGCCCGCTCGACAGGAGCGTTTTAGGCGACAGAGGGACCACCGAGACCCGAATGGCCCCGAACCGAACCTCCTCGATCTAGCAGACTTCCTGGCGAGAGAAGTCAGCAGCCTACGGCTAGATACATTCGGACGGAGCACCCCTGGCTCCAGAGAAGGAACCAGACGACTAAATGATGGAAGAAGATCGGTGACTGTGATGCACCAATCGGAGTCAGTACCGAGCAGCAGGAGCCACAGTACCCCCTCCAGAACGGAGAAGTGGAAGATAGTGTGCCCCTACTGTGAGAAAGAACACTGGCTAGCGCAATGTGACTCCTTCCCCAAGCTGAACGCGGAGGAAGCAAGTCAATGGATAAAGTCCAACAAGCGCTGTTTTCGCTGTGCGCGCTCGCACATGGCAGCCGAATGCCGCTTAAAGGTCAAGGTCCTGGTGGGATGGTGCCAGGAAAACAGCCTCTCCCTGAACGTCAGCAAAACAAAGGAGATGATTGTGGACTTCAGGAGGTCGGGGGTCAAGGACTACAGCCCCCTCAGCATCGACGGGGCACCGGTTGAGAGAGTCAACAGCTTCAAGTACCTCGGAGCCCACATATCCGAGGACTTGACATGGACCATACACATTAACAGTGTGGTGAAGAAGGCACGACAACGCCTCTACTTCCTCAGGCGCCTAAGGAAGTTCCAAGTCAGCCAGAAGATCCTTAAGAACTTCTACTCATGTACAATAGAGAGCATCTTGACCGGCAACATCACCTCCTGGTTTGGGAATAGCACTGCAAAAGACCAAAGCAGACTACAAAGAGTGACACGTTCAGCCGAACGCACAATTGGAGGGGGGCTCCCCACCCTCCAGAACATTTACTACAAGCGTTGCAAGGGGAAGGCTAAGAGAATTATTAAGGACTCGAGCCACCCGAACAACTGCCTCTTTGAACTGCTGCCGTCAGGCAAGCGATACAGGAGTCTCAAGGCGAGCACAGAAAGACTCAGAAGTAGCTTCTATCCCCAGGCCATCAGGCTGCTAAACGAACAATGAATGAACACTACACAACAACAACCACCAAACACACATAGCACACACATCCACACGCACACACTCACTTTAAACAAACACACTGTAGCACCCACTACACACACTTTATAGCACACACCCACTTTAAACAAACACACTGTAGCACCCACTCCCCACACTTTATATTTATGGATGAAGGATTGCACTACAACTCGTACACCTTACTGTAAATTGTACCTAAAATTGTACCTCATCCCATTTCTGCTTTGCACTAGATAGTACTGTACATTAGTACACTGCATAGTATTGTGTATTGTATATTATATGGTAACTCAGAACATTGTACATATGTCTATACCGAACAACTGTGACCTCATTTTCTTCTTCTAAATTCATGCTATATTATGTTATTATGTTATTTGATACTATCTTGTCTAGCACAGTCTCTGGAGCGTAACAGTAAGAAGCATTTTGTATGAAAGTATTCTGTACTTCTGTATGACAACTATTAAAGAACTT
The DNA here is from genome assembly GCF_963971535.1 of Notolepis coatsorum. Taxonomy (NCBI): domain Eukaryota; kingdom Metazoa; phylum Chordata; class Actinopteri; order Aulopiformes; family Paralepididae; genus Notolepis; species Notolepis coatsorum. Next base: position 182,796,072 of record NC_140166.1, on the reverse strand, counting down.
GAAGAACTTGAACTTGAACTTGAACTAAAGAAAAGGTGCACCAAGTGCGATGGAGCCCATCTGGACATACTTCACGACAGTAACAGACGGCGCCCTTCACCCGCACCATCCAGCCGCAAAGCGAGCGTCATGTACATCGATCCCGCCAGCAGCAGTGGAGCCCGAGTACTCCTAAAAGTAGTGCGTGTGACACTAAGCTACCAGAATAAAGTCCTGGACACTTACGCCGTCCTCGATGACGGGTCAGAGAAGACCCTGCTGCTCGCCTCCGCTGCGGCCCAGCTAGGGCTGCGGGGAAGCGAAACCCAAATGACAATTCGGACAATAAGACGAGATTTGAAGACGATAAAGGGCGAGAATGTCTCATTCTCTATCGCAGCAAGCGGCCAGCCTGAGCGACGGTACCAGATTACAGACGCTTTCACCAGCCAAGAAATAGGACTGTCGCGGTACACATACCCCGTCGCCAAGCTGATGGAGAAATATGCACATCTGCGCAAGTTACCGATCCCGCTCATAGACAATGCTATGCCGACCCTGTTGATAGGCTCCGACCATGCAGACCTCATTGTCCCGATAGACCGGGTTCATACCGGACCCCGAGGCTGTCCTGCAGCAGTCGAGACCCGTTTGGGATGGACTCTCCAAGGCCCGCTCGCCAAATCTCTCAACCGAAGTACAGCCACTAGATGTCTCCACTCCCGAATCACAGAAGGAGAAACCGCACTCCTGCAACACGTAGAGCGGCTATGGACCTTGGAACAAATGCCCTTTAAGAACGGAAAGAAAGACATTCGCTCTAAAGATGACGTTTACGCCATTCACCTCCTCGAGACAGGGACCAAGAGAGTCCCGGTCAACGGCGTGTTGAGATACGCCACGCCACTCCTGCGGCGAGAAGGAATGCCTACTTTCCACGCCAAGACAGACGCCACAGAACGGTACCTGCTGAACACGGAGCGGCGCTTAGCCAAGAACCCCGCCCAAGAGAGTGTATACCGCGCTGAGATTGAGAAGCTCATCACAGCGGGACACGTCACAAAGATGGACATTAAAGAGGCTGACCAGACCACTGAATCGTGGTACGTGCCTCACCACAAGGTCCATCACAACGGTAAAGACCGCATAGTATTTAACTGCAGCTACCAGATCGGATCCCAAAATCTGAATAAAGAGTTACTGCCCGGTCCCACACTCGGCCCCTCCCTACTCGGCGTTCTACTCCGCTTCCGCCAGGAAAAGGTGGCCATCAGCGGGGACATTAAAGGAATGTTCCTGCAGGTGAGATTAGTAGAGGCGGACAAGCCCCTGTTACGGTTCCTATGGAGAGAGAAGCCAGGAGATGAGCACCCAGCCATCTACCAATGGGAAGTCCTCCCCTTCGGAACGACGTGCAGCCCCTGCTGTGCTACATTTGCACTACAGAAACATGTAGCAGAGGACCCAGCAGCGGACGAAGAGGTCCGACACAGCGTAAAGAACAGCTTCTACGTAGACAACTGTCTACAAAGCCTTTCAACCCAGGAAGAAGCCGAGGCTCTCCTGATTAAACTCCGCGCCTCATTGATCAAAGGCGGCTTTGATCTCAGGCAGTGGGCCAGCAGCGATCCGCAAGTACTGCGCAGCCTCTCCTCCGAGGACAAGGCAGCCAGCAGCGAGACCTGGATGGCTACAATCCCGGGAGAAGCCCAGGAGATGACCCTGGGATTGGTGTGGCGATTCAAAACAGATTCGCTTCACTACAGACACAAGCCCCTGACTACGGAGCAGGGAAGGCCGGCGGCGGCGCCGACCACCAGACGGAGTGTGTACACAACACTCGCCCGACAATATGACCCGCTAGGATGTATTCTACCGTACACCACCAGGGCAAAAATGATTGTACGAGCATTGTGGGACAAGGACCAGGGCTGGGACGACCCCATTCCCGCACACCTTGCATCCACCTGGAGAGAGTGGGAGATGGAGCTCCACTCACTCCCAGGCGTTAATATGCGCCGAAGCTACTTCCCACCCACGGTGAGGCCAGAGACATGTAAAATGGACTTACACGTCTTCAGTGACGCCTCAGAGGTCGCATACGGATCAGTAGCCTACTTGCGGGCCCAAGAGAAGGGGGGAGAGATCTACACAGCATTTGTCCTCGCCCGCTCGAGAATAGCCCCACGCAAGCAACAATCTATCCCACGTCTAGAGCTCTGCGCAGCCCTAGCCGGAGCGCACCTAGCCACGCTCATCCAACGTGAGCTCACCATACCGGTGTCTAGAACAATCCTGTGGTCAGATTCCACGACGGTACTCGCCTGGATCAAATCGGACTCATGCAAGTACAAAGTCTTTGTGGGAGTCAGAGTCACCGAGATTCAAGACTTAACCGAAGAGTTAACCGGAGAAACAGAGTGGCGCTACGTTGATACAAAACAGAACCCAGCTGACGTCATCACCCGGGGGATGCCCCTGGATGACCTCACCCGTCGCAATGTCTACAGTGACGGCCCCGCATTCCTAAGACTCCCGGAAGGACAGTGGCCCATGCCTATCCCGAGGGAAGCAAGTCCAGAGGAGGTGGAAAATAAGAAGTCTGTGTTCTGTGGATTGAGCACCGTAGCCTCCACCGACCCTAACATAGACGATTGGACGTCCATAGAGAGTGCACAACAAAGAACATTCCTGCGGTACCACCCGGAGTGCAAGTCCCCCGCTGATATGTCAGCAGCTAACTACGAGGAAGCAGAATTGCTTCTACTGCAGCGAGCCCAGAGAGACAATTTGACAGAAGGAACAGTCGTCATGATTATTGATCAATCACTGCCCAGAGCTATGTGGCCGGCCGGCCGCGTAAGCAAAGTGATCACCGGTGCCGACGGCAAGGTCCGAGCAGCTGAAGTGCTCGTCCAGGGTCGCACTTACACCCGTCCCGTGGCGAGGCTCATAGAACTGCCCCGACTCCCAGACACAATCGATGATGACCATGACCCTATAACCCTATGACTTTGTGAAGTTGACTGACCCCTACAGCAAACCCTTATGTGTAAATAGACAACGCGATTAATCTGTCTCTGTTTAACTGATTAGGTCTGGGACCAATCAGGGGGTGGCTGTTGTGAAGGGCCAGATTAAACCGAATATATATATTTATTTATATATATATATTTAATTGTATTTGTATATTCTCTAATATTCCCTGATATCCCTTGTATATTCCTTGTACAATATGCATTGAATATCCATTCTAGCCTACTGAACATCCCATAATAGTCTCCATTCTACTATTGGTCGAGACCTTGGTGCCAGGCTGCCATACCCCTCAGACCCAGTTCAAACGTACCGCTCCACATGTACGAACAAGTCCTAGTTCCGCGTAGGAATCTGGCTACCGCACCACTAATGGGACTATTTGTTCATAGTGCGTATATATACTGCGCTACTAAAGTAGGACTTCCTTTTCAGTCCAGTTTCTTACCCTCCAATAGAGTCACAGACGTAAAGCCTCCCCGCGACGCCACGTGTGGGAGTAAGGCCAAGTTCGCCTACCATCGGTATTGAGACATCGTGTATATTAATATTTGAATAGTCATATTTGGCACTATATCGTCGAGTTGGACGTAGTCTATTAAGCTAATAATAGTCTGTTAATATATAGTGCTTCGTGCGGTGAGAATACTACCGTAGTCAGTACCCCATCGTTTCGGGCAGAGAACTGGCTGCTTATCCAGGGTGGTTGACCCCACGTGAAGCTGCACCCGAGGAGCCCCAGAGCCGACGAGCGAGTGGACCTGTATACCGGATTATTCTACCGACGACAGCCCGCCTTCCCAGGCACGGATTATGCTTTGTATACTTTGATTATTCCATGGATAAAGACCCCCGACACTGCCGTGTGTTGGAACCCCCCCCCCTGGAGAGGACGCAAGGTGAGGAGACGCTCTGCAAGACGAGGTCGCTTCACGTCTCTCCTCCGTGGACCGGACGACGCCGGCCCACAAAGAGTCCACCTGCTTTCATCTGTGGTCCAAGGATCGCCGGCACATTGAACGGCACTACAGTGGGTTCACCTGGGATACCCTTGGCCGGATGAGGCAGCCGGATTCTACCCCCCCCCCCCTTCCTACTCCTGTCGGCTTACAAGCGACCGGATTAACCCCCCCTAGTGTGTCCAGTATATAATCATTAAAGTATCATTGCTGTTATTCCTTAAACTATTCCAGGTTGTATATGTACCACCTGCACCTTCAGAGATTGGACATTCTCTATTGATATACCGACGAGTACTCTTGCCATAAAAGTGCATACTAATTTCCATTCATAAATGTGATTGATTTGATTAAGTGCTTGCTCTACACACCATCGCTGTGTAGAAATAAATACCTATTTCTAATTCGTACATTTGTGTTGGATCCGTTTCATCTACGTGACAGTGTTCATCATAATATATTTATGCCGTGTACTGGGTGGCCGAATATTAAGTACAAAGGTAGTGGTAGTAAGTATCATATCTAGTAATACAGTCAGGGAATTGTACCCCTCAGCTACACACACCTATGACATTAGAATGATTTGCATTCATCATTCATGGGGCAGGAGACCATCGGTCCAGCTCCGGAGGTCCCAGGGATTGTGCTGACAGGGGAGAGCTTCAGAGTGCCACCTGGGTAACATCCTGTTCCTATACCCCTGCTGGCAGCAGCTGTGGTCACAAACCCACAATCCCTCATTCACACATGCTTTCCACATACAGTACAGCGTACAGTACACATCCCACACGTTTCTATGGTATAAGAGGAGGAGGAGAGAGAGAGAGAGAGAGAGAGAGAGAGAGAGAGAGAGAGAGAGAGATACAGACAGACAGACAGACAGACAGACAGACAGACAGACAGACAGACAGACAGACAGACAGACAGACAGACAGACAGACAGACAGACAGACAGACAGACAGACAGACAGACAGACAGACAGACAGACAGACAGACAGACAGACAGACAGACAGACGGACAGACGGACAGACAGACACATGCAGATAAGAGAGAGGGGCCTTGGAGTTGGATAAAAGTACAGTAAACGTCAATCTACAGCGGAACCAGCCGCACCACACGGCTTAGGTAGAAGAACAGCCAGGACGTCCTGAGGCCAAGGAGAGAGTAATGAGTATGCGTTTAAATTACATTTTACATTCACCGGAGCACCATTTATACAGCATGATGACCTGAGATGTTAGAAATGCAAATACAATCGCCAGCGGGCCTGTCGAGTCTCAGGGCTTGGGGGGTGATGTACAATTCAACATGACTGCCTTTGTATTACGGGCTCGATAAAACAATAGCAACAGCCTGTCAGAACAAAAGTACTTCTCCAGGCCTTTCCACTACACTCAAGTGAATACTCAGATTATAGTAACGTGATGGAAGCAAGTGCATCTGTGTGTGTGTGTGTGTGACGTGTGTGTGTGCGTGTGTGGTTTATGTGTTTGCGAGTGTGTGTGTGGTTTATGTAGTGTATGTACTGTCCCCACAGGGTTTCTTACGAGGGGGATTCACAAGAAGGATGTGCTGAGTAGTTGAATTCAGACTCATATATATATTATATACCAAATGGCCCGTAGCCTACGTGACATTTTCCACGTTCAGAAAGGTATAACACAATGAAAATGGGCTCACATCAACATTTTCCACAGGTTAGCTACAGTATCACACAGACCAAGAATGCCTGCGTCTGCGCTCTCATCCCAGAAAGCCCCCTTGTGGTTAAAGCAACGTGACACCGACGTCTCAGGTTGAGCAAGGCTCCCAACCTGGTATCAACCGGTGAATTTCATCACTGATGTTTGTCTCCCTGTGTCACATAAGTCATGTCAATTATTGCCTTTCCACACAGACTCCCGCCTCCGCCATTAGTGGCTTGACATCGGCTGGTATGGTCGGGGCGTGTCGGTAAACCAAACTGGCGTCCCCGAGGACAGCTGTCCTTACCCCCCTCAGCCCTGCCGCAGCACCCACGGGACCCAGACTGCATCATCAGTTAAAAGGGTGAGTTATTTTCTTTGGTCACAAAGTAAGGCACCGTAACGTCCACTTTCGCCACGGTCCCTTGGAATTCTTAAAGCAACCGCACAGACCGCATGCAGCACCGACGTCTCGAGTCTCGCCGTGCACTACAGGATAATGCGTGGCCACCTGTGAGCAAGACACGAAGCTGCACGCTGCTGCTGTGAGTGAACGGCAAGGTAAGTGCTTCCTGTCTGGAGCGCTGCACTGCCACAGAGCGGCAGAATGTGAGGACAGACATTGAGGTTGGTCTTAATTGGCTCTGGTAATCCCAATGTTTATGGCCTTATTATGCAAGGCGGGGCTGTCGGAGCACTGCATTCCTTTACACTGTGTGTGTGTGTGTGTGTGTGTGTGTGCGTGTGTGTGTGTGTGTGCACGTGTGTGTGTGTGCGTGTATCAAGGAGAAGCTGCCTATTCTCAGTCCTTGCCCCGTAATGGTGGAACGAACTCCCCACCACAGTTAGGACAGCCGAAACCCGACCCATCTTTCACTGTCGACTAAAGACGCACTTCTTCAACCATTATCTGAAATGAGAGAAACAAAAGAAAAAAAATCGAACCCTAACTAACCTTACTGTCATGCACTTGTTGTCCTAATAAACTAACCTACACTGTAGCACTTACAGTAACACTTTGATAGATTTGTGCCCTTCCTGATGACTTGTCTTACAGAACCTGTAAGTCGCTTTTGATAAAAGCGTCAGCTAAATGACTAAATGTAAATGTAAATGTATGCTTGGGAGAGCACAAGTAAATGTACAAGTGTGTGTGTGTGTGTGTGTGTGTGTGTGTGTGTGTGTGTGTGTGTGTGTGTGTGTGTGTGTGTGTGTGTGTGTGTGTGTGTGTGTGTGTGTGTGTGTGTGTGTGTGTGTGTGTGTGTGTGTGTGTGTGTGTGTGTGTGTGTGTGTGCGTGCGTGCGTGCGTGCGTGCGTGCGTGCGTGCGTGCGCATATGCATGTGTCTCTCCATGCATGCGAGTTCTGGAGGGAGTATAAGTGGCCATAAGTGCAACATCAGTGTGTGTTCTTGTAATGAGTCCATTAAGAGATTACTTTATAGGCTAGTGCTGACACACACTCAAACACACTCTCTTTATCATAAACACAGAGACACACACACAGTCTCTTTATCATAAACACACACACACACACACACACACACACATACACACACACACACACACACACACACTGAAACACACTCTCTTTATCATAAACACATACACATACACACACACACAACGTTGCTCCTTATCTCCCCTCTCAGCAGGGCGCCAAATGACTGAGACTCATAGACTAAACCACTCCAGCCACCCAGACCCCATCCATCCAGCTCGCTATACGCGGTGATAACTACTTCAGAGTCCCAACATGATGCATACCATGACCCCTGTCCACACAATCTCTCCCTCTTTCCCCTGGAGAACCACAGCCTACATTATGCTTTAGTCTTTAGTCATAGTCTATTAACGTCTATTGTCCCCTACAGGCCAACGATAGGTTTATTTGGTTCGAGTGCGTTTGGGGACGTATCAGTGTTACATGGACATTCATACTTGTCAGAGGCGTTAATGCTCTGTGTGTGTGTGTGTGTGTGTGTGTGTGTGTGTGTGTGTGTGTGTGTGTGTGTGTGTGTGTGTGTGTGTGTGTGTGTGTGTGTGTGTGTGTGTGTGTGTGTGTGTGTGTGTGTGTGTGTGTGTGTGTGTGTGTGTGTGTGTGTGTGTGATAGAGAACAGAGCCTTTGAGTCATGACCTCCTCAATATTCCAACAGGAACTCAGAGCCTGGGAAAACCATGTTTCTGCTTGACTCTCTCGACTTTCTGCTATTATTTTCACACACTTCTTCTATCCTTTCAACTCCTCCTTTTTGCTGTAACCTTTCTTTTTAAATTAGAGCTGGCACAAACATGCTTTCAGCATTCTGTATATACCATTCGAAAGAAAGAAAGAAAGAGAAAGAAAGAAAGAAAGAAAGAAAGAAAGAAAGAAAGAAAGAAAGAAAGAAAGAAAGAAAGAAAGAAAGAAAGAAAGAAAGAAAGGAAAAAAGAGACAGACCGAAATAGAAAGAGACAGAAAAATATAGAGGAAGATAGATAGAGGGAGTAAGAAACAGACAGAAAGAGGGAGAGAAAAAATAGTAAAAAGAGGGAGAGTTGAGAGAGACCCGCCCCTCCTATATTCTCATAGCAGAGTGTCTGTTGTTATTAATGGTGAGAAGAAGATGAGATCCCCAGAGAGTGCGGAGGTCAGAGGCTGATCACGACTCCTGGTCCCCGTCCAATGAACACACAGTCAGCCAAGTGTCAGCACTTCCCAATTTACCTAAACCCACTCTAGATTTCTATTCAATCTAACAAAGACCGCAGACTGAAACATGTTTAATAGTTTAGTAGACAGACAAACAAATAACCTGGTTAGATAGTGTTATACGATCTCTGGCTTTCTGAGGACATGGGAGCCTAGAGGTACATTGAGGACAGAACACTAAGAAAAACAACTATGGTCTGTATGATTCCTTCAGAAATGAAGGTATGTTCTCTCAGTGCTATGTTCTTTCTCTCTCTCTCTCTCTCTCTCTCTCTCTCTCTCTCTCTCTCAGTACCATCGGCGTATTTAGACCACTATCACTGGGGCACGTGATCCAGTTGATCAGGACTGCTGTTAATACTTCGCTTTGAAATATTATAGTGAAATATTTTGCACTGTTGTCGCATTTATCTTGTTGAAATCCTCCAACAGGCGCTTTTTTGTAAGTTGACTGGTTTGCACACCCCTATGACAGCTAATACTGTATGTTCTTAGAAAAAGTAAAATACTCACTGGACACACATTACTGTGTTGGTGCCGTCTTCGTTGATCTGAAGCGGGCATTTAATACTGTCAACCACCAGGTTTTATTGTCCAAACTTAGACATTTTAATTTCTCTGAAAGAGCTCTATTGTGGATGAAATCATATCTATCCAGTAGAAAGCAATTGTAAAGAACCAATTTCCTCTGTTTATAACGTTAGACTTGATTTTACGTGGAATTGTTTTATGCTGTCTTTTATTTTGAAATGCTGTCTTTTATTTTTGAAGATTCTGGTTGTCCCGCTCGCACTGTTTCTACCTTGCGTAACAACGACTTCCGGTTAACGCTACTCCACAGAAAAATGCTTGATATATATGACGGGAGAGAGGAATTGTAAATAAAGGATATCTCTCATTAATAATAACAGTTCGTGAAGGAAACCCCCCTTCTTACCTTGTTTAGCACCTAGCTGGAAGGCGAAGAGGTACGTGTTTATTTATAGATTGTGTTATTTGTTTATATTTGGCAATCTTCATATTTGTGTATTGAGCTAAACTAGCTAAGATGCTAGCCCGTGCTATACTTTTCACTGGAAACGTGGTTTGAACAAACGAATGACTGTATGTCTGTTTCCACTTTCAGCTCTTACGGTGTCAAATGGTGAAACTGTCAATAAATGGTTGGCATACCGCACCATAGCCATCAGTCTCAAGGAGTTCATTTTGTCTGAATAAAAGTCCAGCTTGGGGAAATGCTACAGCAATGTGTTTGTGTTGATGGTGTCAAATCTCCCTACCTTGACTGTTATACAGGCCTTCCACAGGGTTCAAGTCTTGGGCCAATACTGTTCTCATTATTTATCAATGACCTACCCGATGCATGCCATAACACCAATGTCCAAATGTATGCTGACGACTGTGTAATCTTTACATCTGCAAAATCAATACAAGATGTCTCTGCAACTCTGACATCTGCACACATGTTCAAAACTGGCTAACAAGATCATGTCTTTCACTTAACACCAAGAAAACAGTGTGTATGATGTTCACAAAGTCACCAGTAGAGGTCACTCACTCTAATGTGTTTCTGGGAGAGGCGGAGCTGGGCCCTGTTTCTTGTACCTGGTTCAACTAAGTCGATCAAGATGTCATTATCCAGCTTCAGTTAACCCGATGTTTGAAGCCGGGATTTTCCTGTTCCTCGAAGGTGGATTCAGTCTCGTTAACTCAAGCCAGACTTGCGACCCAGGCTAAATGCGCGCGGCCGCTTCAGTTGAAAAGCCAGCACGTATCGATAGCAGAGAATCTGATTCTCTAGCGGCATTGA
>NC_140166.1:182775910-182780910 GCF_963971535.1 Notolepis coatsorum | reverse complement strand
CAGTATTAGACTATGTATATAGTTACTCAGTATTAGACTATGTATATAGTTACTCAGTATTTAAACACAAGCATCACACAAACATGGCCTGCTTCCCCGACCACACCGTGGATATTGCACCAGCAAGTATCACATTCTCTGCTAAATTAGTTCTCAATTTCACACATTCTCCTTACTAGTTAACAATTTCCGCTCTCTGTATCCTCCATATAATTATACCCCTTCCCTCCTACACTCTGGCTTGAGAAGAGGCACAAACAGCCTTGGGCTAAGAAGTTCCTTCAGTGTGATTGGCTGTTATGATTGTCTATGTAACTAGATTTATGACTGATGTCCTTATACCAGATTCCCACTATAGTACTATGAAGCTAAGATATATGGCACTCTTGTTAGTTAAAAAATGTTTTAATGCTAAGTTCTCCTTTAAATGCTATATGTATATATATACACTGTATTTAGAGATAAGAGGACTGACAGCCAAACAAATGGTCTTAAAGATGACCCTGCTTTTTAGTAATGTTTAGTTTTAACAGTGCTTGAGTAATGAGTATACAAACTTTATACCACACAGTCATGATTACAGATTACAAAATTTTTCTAAACGTAACAGCAACAAGTTCACTGTTCTTCCGTTTAGCATTTATCAGAAAATAGATTGACTGAGGAAATTACAAGAAAGGATGTGAATGATCACAATATCTCAAGCTCAGCTCAACACGCAAACACACAAAATAAACGGTTTCATCTTATCATTTGGCTCTTCGAGTTTTCTTCTTTTTAATTAATTAATTTATTTTTCAGTCTTGATCGGATACAAAAATGATAACAGGGCGGTTAGGTGGCGTAGCGGAGATTGCGTTCGTCACCAACCCCGAAGCTGTGAGCTGGATTCGCCTGTTCGAATCCAGCTCACAGCTCCGGGGTTGTCACCAGCTTGGCTGGCCGTTCACACTAATACAATTGGCTGTATTAGAGGGTGGGAGAAGCTGGCGGGGTGGGTCCGGGTCGTTGTAAACAGCGACTCCTACAGTTCGGTCGGGGCGCCTGCTAAGCGCGGATAGGACCTAGGGCCCTGTTTCTTGTACCTGGATAACTGAGTTAGCTGGATAACTTTAGCTGGATAACTGGGTTAGCCGGACTTTCCGATTTCATGTACCTGGATTTTCCAAATCACCATGACAACATATCCAAAAGTTTGAGCCTGGTCGAAAGCAGAGTTCAAGTTCAAGTTAGCCTGAACTATCGCCACGCCCCCGCAAAGAAGTGACAGCCCGTTTCCTGAAACTATTCCCACAGTCTACGATCTGCATTATACCATTCTGAATTACGTTTTTGTGCTCCATTCTTCCAGAGGGGGCTTTTGAAATGTAAAATAGACCCAAAATGCTGATATTAAATTCACTTTGTCCTAAATAATGCACGTTATATATACCGTGGCGACGGTGGCGCTCGCTCGTGCGATGTACACATGATGTGGTTATTTTAATTGTAACTGGGATTAAGATGTCTGATGAGATGCGCTGTTTGACGGATTTGAGAAATTGAATGAGCCGTTGACGTCACATTAATGAATGAGGATAAAGAGATAAACTTCATTCAAAACAAAGGATATTCTAAACACGGGTCTCTCGTTCATTAATGTATAAACAATGTATTTATCCCATCTGGCCCAGTGGCCCAGCGGTAGTGCTCAAGCCTCCCAATCCACCGACCGGGGTTCAAATCCCCGTGTTTCCAATATGATTTTTTTGAATATAATATTAATGATTATACGCCAAAGTAGCCTGGTTTTAAGTTAAAATATTATAAATCTACATGCATTGAGGATGTCATTCTTTATATAGCTCTCAACGTGCACCAAATTGAATTATTCCTATATTGCAAAAAGAAGGACCCCGGTCTTGAACCCGGGTCGTCCGTGTGGAAGTCAAAAGAACAACCCGTTGGACCACATTGGAGATAAGTTAAATATTGACTATACATCAATCAATGGGCAAGAAAGCTGTCTCGTAATTCTGTATAACAGTTAACTAGTTATTTTCGCTAGCAAGATCTCATTTGATTATTCAATCCAGCAGGCAAGTTTAAAGAAATATAATCTGATTGATTGAGGTAATGAGGGACTTAGAATTAGCCTATAGATAACGCATTTAACTTGTCGGCGAGGCGATTGAGCCTATTGCAATCTGTCAATAAAGTCTTAAATCAATTAATCAATCAATGCCGTTGAGAATCAGGGTCTCTGCCATCGATACGTGCTGGCTTTCCACCTAAAACGGGAGCGCGCATCTAGCCTGACTTGAGCCTGACTCTCAAGTCTGGCTTGAGTTAACGAGACTGAATCCTCCTTTGTGAAACAGGAAAATCCCGGCTTTGAACATCGGGTTAACTGAAGCTGGATAATGGACATGTTGATCGACTTAGTTGAACCACGTACATGAAACAGGGCCCTGAGGGGGATAGTGTGGTCCTCCCACACGCTACGCCCTCTCAGGGAGGATCCGCGCTGCCAGGTGAAAAGAAGCGGTTGATTGGCTGGATGTGTGTCGGAGGAAGCACGTGATAGCCTCCACTCTCCCAGATGATCTGACTGTGGGGGGTAAGTGTGCAGCGACCAGGAAGGGATTGGGAATTGGCATACGACTAACATTGGGATGGGAGAAAATCGGAGGAAAATGGAGGGGGGAAAAGATAAAAAAAATAAATAAAAAATTATAACAGGACACAGAGTAACATTTGTTAAATATCTGTTTTATTGATAAATTATACATTTGAAAGAATGCAGGTTATAGCTATATAAAAAACGACAAATGTCTGTCCCATTGTACCAATCAATGGGATATATTGCATGTTGGCTATAACCTGCATTCTTTCAAATGTATAATTAATCAATAAAACAGATATTTAACAAATAAGAAATACAAATGCCACAGAAGGCATTAAATAATTATTATTTTCAATCATTTCACAATAATTGGATAATTGTGGTTGAATATCTGGGTAATTAAGTAATTATACATTTGTCCAAAATAGCTGGTTCAGATATGGTTAATCCAGCTGCCCTGTGATCAGATGAGTCTATATTATAAATTTTTCCGACATCAAATGCGTAATTTTTTATCGTACAAATATTGTCATATTTATTTAAATTATGATTAATTAATTCCAACGAGGCCTGTAGAGTTGACATGAAGGAATCACTATGATTCCTCCCAAATAAAGTCCTTAACCTGTTAAGCCTGTAGGTCCCCCAATTGGGGGACCCTGCTTTTCTTTATCATAAATAGAGACCGAATTAGATCCCCAATTATCATATCATGGGGTATCATTGGAAAGCCACACTCATTGGCTACAACCCTGTCAATTTTTTTTCGAGATCGCCAAATGATTTACGGAGCTAGAGCCCCCGGAGGTCGGGGTGGTAATGTGTACTTTGGCGCACGCCTCACATATCGGCATGTAACTCGAGAACCACTGAACGGATTTTGTCACCTGAAAGGGCAATTGACAGGCAACAGATAGGGCTATATATCTATATATTGTATTAAAAGAAATGCACACCCGAGCCGCTAGAGGTCAGCAAAGTGGCACGTCGCGAATTGTCCTCATGAGGGCCCACATGTGGGCCCTTGGATATTAAGAGGTAATGTTTTTATTAAAAAAATATTTTAGCCAAGAGTAAAGACCATAACCCTATCAAAACAGCAGTCAAAGTGTATATTTTCATTTTTACCGATGTTTTGTAAGATTTACCGAAAATATGAATTTATCAAAAAAATGCGAATTATATCTCTTTTATCATAAAATAAACTAAATCCAGATTTAACCCTGCCATTGGAAAGAGGAGCCTTTTCCCTATCCATAGATATGATTTGACCATAATAAGGTCAAGGTCAAGTTCAAGGTCAAATATGAATTTATATAATTTATTACTGTATCTACAAATCCTTCTGTTTAATCATCTTCCCTTTATTAATTTGCTTAGATATTTTGTACACTGGTAAGGTGGTGAATGAGCTCACTGAGCAAGCTCGGTTTGCTCACAATTGTAACATTCACCGGCACAGATGCAAAAAAAATCATCATTTATATTCTAGTTTTTTCATTACAATTTCTGAAAATAGGGGTACAGCTTAACAGGTTTGAACACGGAGCACAACAGTCTGTCAAGTTAAGACTGCTCTTCAACGCTCCTAAATCCTGCTCTTATTCAGGGACGAATCCAAGTTTAGGGACGGTTGGGGAATCCCAAAATCTAAGATGTCATAAATGGCCCTAAGAGAAACATTTTTGTCTTAAGTCCGTTGGAGAATGAGACCCAATGAACTTAACATGCAAGATAACAAGGGAACCTGATAGTCCTGTGAGCAACCTGATCGTCCTGTGATCCAGGAATGAGAATTCTCCTCGGAGCATAAAAGTATTTGATAGGAAACCAAATTCATTACACCACTGTAATATCTTAGAAAAACATAACATGCTAAGTTTCGCGAATTTCCAAGTTTTTAAATATACTTGCTTCATGTACAAGGTTCTGCATGGACTTGCCCCTCCCCCATTGAATGAGTTCATCCAACAAAAAGGAGACACTGGCATTACCACCAGGGCCATCAGTAGAGGGGACTGTAAGGTGCCTTTTCGGTATACTACCTTTGCAAAAACTGTGTTCTCTGTTAAAGGTGGTAACTACTGGAATAACCTACCAGTTGCGATTAGAGAGTGCCCCACATACTCCACGTTCAAGACCCATCTTAAACTGCATCTCAAGGCAAACCAGAACTGTGATAATTTTTAATCTAATTTAGTTATGTAACTTGTTTTTATTGTTGTTTTTATCATTGATTGTCACAATGCTTTTACCTTAAGCAGGCTATTTATTTATTGAAAGAGTTTTTTATGTCTCCTGTTTAGGGACTACGGGTGTAAATTATCTCTTGCTACAACCCTGCATGTCTACATTTTGTATTTTGTACTTGATGTTCATTGACATGTGTTGTCCC